>NW_007577916.1:304399-312268 GCF_000690725.1 Stegastes partitus
GATGGATGGATGCAAGTTTGGCTAGTGGGTGACTACAAATTTGGTTTCAATGCCATGAATGGTTCAGTCAACCAGCTTTTAAAAATGTTATTTTATATTTAAGACTTTGTGCAGGTTGGAGCAATTTGAAGCTCTTTACAGATGATTAACGCGCTAATCAAAGACATCTTCACATCTCATTGTTTTAACAAGAGTGGTCCGGATCCAGACCAGAATTAAATGGGTTCTTCCTGTGACGAGGTTCTTGTCAGACTAAAGACCGTTTTTCTTTCTTTTTTTTTTTTTTTCTGGTCTTGGAGGATGACAACACATGACAGAGAGCATGACTGGTTCACATACAGTGAGGGTCTGTGTTCCACTATTTGTCAGATATCTGCGGGTTTTCTTATTTCTCACCATTTGATGAGTCAAAATGTCTATTTTTCTTATTAAAGGAAGAAACTATAATTAACAAAACTAGTAACATCCATTCTTCTATGTAGGAACAACCATGTTTCATCTTTGTAACTGGAGTATATAGATCATACATCATGCACTGTGTGGTCTGCTGTTAGTGCTGCTTTAGCGCTGGACTGGTCAAGCTGTGTGAATGTAGTCCAGTATAACATTAATGGGATGACAGCAGATTGAAGTCGGGAGAAACAACAGAGGCTAAAATGTCTTGTATGGGCCAGCATCCCAAAACACAGCTTCCTACATTTCCCATAATGCAACTCGACAACATCTATCAGATTCTCCCTGTGTGGGAAACATCTGACACTCCCAGGCTCTCTGTTGTGCATCTGGAAGCAAAACTAGTCTCAGATGAAACAAATAATGTTTATTATCTTGTAGAAGCATCTCGTATAACTGGTCAACGGATTTTCAAGTCCAAAATCAGCGGCGTGCCTCTTTAATTTTGTCCATTTGTCAAATTGTGGATCGCACAATTTAACACCTGCATCGTCTCTCCTGAATGTGCAGGTGAACTTCACCACGAGCTGCTGCACAGCTGAGACGGGCCTGAGCCAACAGTAAATACTGCACAGAAGGCTGCAGCCAGTGGGTCATTAACTCTCCTACAGACCCAGCCAACGTCATCTCCACCCTTTTCTCTTTCAGACCTGTTTGTGCATCCTAGCACTTTGTAAAAACACTGAAAGATACGAGCTAATTCAACTGCTAATTTATCATTTTGATCATTCGTGTGTAACCTACAACACCAGACCGTGAAGGGAAATGTACCTTCAGTTCTTTATGTGGTCGTGTGGATCGTTGGGAGCCCTTCAGGCATATCTGCTCCACTCAGACAAAGTGGCTCAATCTTGACATTTTCTGTGTGTTTGTGTGCTTTCAGGGACATGCTGATCACAGACTTGGCTGCCACGGTAACCTTTGTGGAGCTGTGCGAGGAGGTGAAAACACTGTGCAGCGTTGCCAAGCAGCAGCCCATCACACTCAAGTGGATTGATGATGAAGGTGGGTGTGCCTGACGGTCACTGTCTATCAGCGAGCATGCTCCGTCTCGTCCTGATGCCACCTGCTGTGTCCTGTTCGATCCCCCCAGCCCTCTAAAGCCTGGCTCAAAGAGGCAGCCAAGGGGCCAGAGAGCCCATTTCCCGGGCTTCTGGCCAGTCCAGAAGTCAGCACTGCCACATCACAGTGTAATGGAACTACTTCCAAGTGTTGCATTTAATCTCTAGCATCACTTTCAGACGGTACCGTGACACGCAATCAACCTGCGTTCTCGCCATCCACGTAAAACGTAGTTCTCGCCCAGACCTGCTACAGGGTTTCTGCCCAGCTGGATGTCACATGTACATGGCGGGTGTATTTTTCTTGTCAGTTTTCCAGAGTTAACGGACATTCTACTCAAAACACATGCTGCTAATCAGCTAAAAAAGATTGTGAGGTGGAGCTGAGTTAATGGTCGTACCAACATCAGATGCCTTAGTGGGAGCCTGCGTCAGGTGACCCGTTCATGTGATAACCGACCTTCTTCTGACCTGCATCCAACCCTGATTGAGAAGGGGATGTGAGGGTGGGTTAGCTGGCACAGGCTAAGCCCTACAGAGAGACTCCATCCGGTGTGTCAGTCTAAATGGGGTAACGCTGAGGGGTCGAACGCTTCAGGGTCGAACGCTTCAGGAGTCCTACTGAGTGGTCGGTCGCTCATGTTTTGGCAGCTCTCAGACCCTTGAGCAGCCAACCACCCCATCTGAGGAATCGTCTGTTGGATTTTTTAATGGTTTACCAGGAAAAGAAATATATTTTCTTCAGCTTAGCTTCTGGGTAACGCAGTCTCTGACGGTGAAATGATTCAAATCAAACAATGTGAGAAGGATGAACCAGTCTTTGAACCTGTTAATGAGTGCAAAGAAGGGATATTTATCATTTGTGTGTGTGTGTGTGTGCGCGTGTGTGTGTGTGTGTGTGTGTAGGGGACCCTTGTACCATCTCCTCTCAGATGGAGCTGGAGGAGGCATTTCGGATTTACAGTCGAACCAAGAAGTCTGGTTTGCTGCTGCATGGTGAGTTGCTCCTTTTGCACATCTCCAGGTCTGTGTAGCACATGTTTGCATGATGTGCATTTGAGAAACTATTTTTTGTATACTAGCTCTTTATCTTGAGCCGCTGTCTGAACCTGGCTCTCTTAGCTCCTACGTGTTGAAGGCCCCGGTCTAAACAGCTTCAGCAAACCAGCCCTCTGCAGACTTCTGCTGGCTCCGGAGGTTATGAAAACAAATAATGGTTGTGGGATTTCATGTTTTTTCTCATTCTTTGCTCCTGAATCCGGGAGTAAAGAAACTCCTTAGTCTGAAATATGCAAGCGGACAATGTCATGAACCCGATGACCAATCTGAGCAACAGCCTGAATGACTAAAGCCACGGAGCAGATGATGGGGAAGTGGCCGTAACATTACAGAGGGCAGAGCAGCATTTTTTAATAAATATTCTGTGGAAATGACTCTCTAAGAAGCAGCGTAGACACATAAAGAAGTTTGTCTTTCGTACACATAGTTTGTCGTTTCATTCTGAGCCTACAGCTGTTGCCATCTTCTGTGTCTTAGATCAAGTGAAATAAATAAGGTGGGATTTCTTCTGTGAACTTCTAGATGAAGATTTAGATGAAGTGCTGGTAGTATTCCTGAAACGTGCTCATTCTCTGTGACAGCAACATGAAAGGTCGCCACCTGAAAGTAGTGTTCACAGTATATCAGCTCACTTTTATGTGAATGTCAGAAAACTGAGACCTCACTACTGTGTATGAAAGTGGCTCTTATTCAAAATACTTCAACAGATGGAGGAGCTAGATGAAGATGTTTTGACCGGTGGAGCCTTGTTAGGAGCTACAGAGTCACTTAGCTTGTATTTGGTGAAAGTAAAATATATTTTTATGTTGAAAAGGTACATTTTATTTACATTTAATGCTGTTTTATGGCATGAAAAACACACTGTGTGGTTACAGTTATCATGGCTAAAATCAGCACTGCTGCTTGAGGACAGGAGAAGAAGAAGAACAGATGAGAATCAGTCAGTTTTCTTTTTCTTTTCCAGTCTTCCCCAGCATCCCGGAGCAGCCTGGCATGCCCTGCCCTGGAGAGGACAGTGAGTGAATCAGCTCTGCCGTCATTTTCTGACTCTTTCAGGTCTCCCAGTTAGTTGATCCGATGCTGTGTGTCTAGCACTGGTCGACTGTTTTCGACGCTTATGTAGAAACCTGGCAGGGTTACCTGGTAGCATGGAGCTGGATGAAAGCTCTCCGGATTCATCTGATTAGACTGCAGCTACAGAAGACTCATCTCTGCACCAGTCTTCAGTCAGGAAAGATTTAGGATCATTACTGCTCGTTAAAATCCACACGCAGTCCTGTTCTGTATTCTGGGCAGATGAAACCAGTGAAACTCAGATCTTACTACCAGAATTGGAAAGCCCTTCTTGTTCAGACCTAGACTGCCACTGTTCTTACATCAATGAGTCTGTCACGTCTACGTTTATGAATTTATGAGGAGGTCTTATTGTTACGCAGACATCCACAACAGACGTGGCTTTGAGAGGGACCAGTTTAGTTTAAACTACAGGTAGTGCTAACAGAGGAAACCAGCTGATCGCAGCACAAAGCAGGAGAGCTGATTAGCTGCTAAATAGCAGCCGATGATCGCCGCAGTGCCAAAGAAAAGACATCACATTACCCTCCAGCTCTCAGTCCCTCAGCTCTGCATTATATGATAGAACTGCTTTGATATCTGCTAGAATGAGGGCACGAGGTGATCCAAGCAGCAAATCCATTTATACCATGCAGCACATTGCCACGCCGGGCATACGTGATTAAAAAGACTAAATTAAGATAAGATAAGATAAGATAATCCTTTATTGATCCCCATAGGGGAAGTTCAGGAAATTATGAGGTTGGAGAGCTTCCTTGTCGCTAAAACACGTAGACTGATGGACTGGGTTTGATCTGCTGTGAACGCTGGTGGCTGGAGAGCAGCACTGCTTTCATTTCATTTAAATTTTTATTTCATTAAAACAGAGCAATTAAACACGACACAGACATTCCTGACTCCTGACATTTAAGAAAAGACTTAAATTAAGAAAAGCATCAACAGCAACACAATAAACATCAAAATATTCACAACAAACACAACAAACATAGGATGAATCAGCTGTCCTCCTGCAGAGCTCACAGTCACGTTTTACTTTACATCCATTTTCTGTAATACTCTAAAAAAAAAACAGAATATTTGACATAATTATTTACTGTCTTTACAATCAGACATAATTAATCCTCAACATACGGCTTTAATTGTTCTGTTAAATGTGAATATTGATTCTTTGGGTTCTTTGTTCAGGTTGTTCCATAAACTGGTTCCTTTCACAGAAGCTCCGTCGCTTCTGTTCTCAATCTGGGTTTTTAAAGATCTCAGTTCATTTAAATCACACTTACTTTCTCTTTTTTCAGATCTGTCCTTCAGATCCTCCATACGTCACGTCTTGTTTACTATTTTCAAATTGTTTATTGATCACAACCTACGTTTCCACTAAAGAGCTGATGTCTCTTCTTTTTGTAATATTGAGATTTACTTTTTTCATCAGTTAAAAAAGTTCCAAATTAACATGAAATAAGTGGAAAAACCCGTCAGTGCAGAAGTTTAGCTGTTACTTTAATTACATGACGAGAAATTCCCCTTTAGCGCTCCACATTCAAATGGTAGATGGAAAAAAAAACAACTCGTGGTCATTAAAATCAAAGCGTCTGTGCTCTCAGGAGCATGACGGTGCTCGGCCAATTTCATGGCAGCCGTCTTATCACTCAATATGATGTCTTTTTTTGCAAATTGGAAAGTCTGACCATGTCACAACAGCAGAGAAATCGCTGCAGTGAATGGATTCGCTCACGGAGGCTTCAACTTTGATCAACTTTGAAATGAATCGAAACACGTTGGAATCACATCGCTGCGATACAACAGTCAGGTTTACAGTCAGCTGCCAGACATTACAGATCTACAGCTTCATTTAGCAGACGCTTTTATCCAAAGCGATGAGAGCAGATACAACACAAGCAAAGATCTAGTCAGGAGAAACCAACCTGGATACGAGACACAGAACGAGTTCAAGTGTGAGAGGGTGTTGATGCCAGTAGCAGGCTGTAGCGAGGTAATAGGAATTATTATTATTTATTTTTTTATGTCTGTCAAGTGCAAAGGTGTTCATTAGTCGATTTGTCAATAAATCTGTTGCGTAAACCTTTTGTTTGGTATCCAGTTAGCAGCCAAACTTACTGGTGCTGCTTCACTAGCATAAAGTTTAGCTCAACAACCACCAACCAGCCGTCAGATCGTCAGCACGCCTTCAAATGTCTGTCACCACTTAAGATGCACCAAATGGTTTTGTTGTGCCACTGGAATTATTTAGATTTCAAATATTTGGTGTGGGGCTGCAGGTGGCTAAGTGGTTAGCACCGTCGCCTCACAGCTAGATTCTAAGTTGTCCGTAGGCGTGAATGTGAGTGTGCTTCGTTAATCCTCACCAGGGTCATGGGGGGCGGAGCCTATCCCAGCTGACTCAGGGTGAAGGCAGGTTCACCTGGACAGGTAACCAGTCTATCACAGGGCTACACTTAGAGACAGACAACCAAGCACACTCACATTCACACCTACGGACAATTTACAATCACCAATTAACCTCAGCATGTTTCTGGACTGTGGGAGGAAGCCGGAGAACCCGGAGAGAACCCACGCTGCACGGGGAGAACATGGAGACTCCACGCAGGAAGATCCCGGGTGTCCTCACCGGGACGCCAACCAGCGACCTTCTAGCTGTGAGGCGCTAACGGTGCTAACCACTGAGACACCTGCAGCCAGATTGAAATCATTGTGGGGTAAATATTTTTTGTGTGTAACGGTGATTCTAGAGTAAAGGTCGAAAGCATCAAACAATAGCAACCGTGACTATGTGGAGAAAATGTCTGACTAGTCTGACCTGTAACATTTCCCACCTGTTGGACGCGTCCATTCCTGTCTCTGTGTAAAAAGGCCTGAACATTGTTCTGAACTTTATATCAGCTCCGGCTGTGTGAGCGGTCGCTGCTGCTGTGGTCGTCCTCCCTCCCTCCCTGCTCGCTGCTCGCTCATGCTGTTTGCTGCACTCCCTCACTGTCTATTTGCTGTGACAGCAGGATTCTGGACTGCACTCCTGAGTGTGTGTGTGTGTGAGTGTGTGTGAGTGTGTGTGTGTGTGATGGGAGGGGAGCCCTGTGCTTTGTCCCTGAGGCAGACCACTGCTGTAGTGTGTGAAGAGCAGAGTGTGACTGTCATTCTGTAGGTAGGTAATGAAGGACACACACACACCAAATGACTGTTGTTGTTCGGCGCTGCTCGTCGGGCCCTCTGTAGAACTGGGCCGTAGTACTTGTGGATTCCTGCTGTGTTTGCTCCCATTCAAACCTCATTAACTTACTGTTGATGTACATGAGGAGGACGAAGGGGGGGCTGGTCGCTGCTGGAGTTGGGGAGGAGAGAATGATTCGAGGAGGGAAGGAGGGAGGAGGCATCGTTGCTCGTTTATTTTTGAATGTTTCTGTTTTTCAAGGCTAACTCAGCGCTGCTATCTCCTGATGAGATATGCAGTAGGAGCTCGTCATTTCTGCGGATAGTGAAGCATTGAAGGATCGGTTGAAATAAGATGGCAAGAAAGCATGTTAACATATTTCCCCCTGTAGGATCTAACCGACATAGAGTTGTGGTTTGTGTTCTTTGATTTGTAATTTCGTACTAAACTTGAAGAAGTAATGTAGAACGACCATTCAATGAGATCATAGTCAAAAGTTAGGACACACACATTGCAGGTCAAAGCTGAAGACATCAACACTCTGGAGTTATGTGGTAAAGAAAAAACTACACAATCACAATATGGTTTAAATTTAAGCCTCCTCCTGCTTTTCCACACTCCTCGTTTCCTTAGCCAGCGTCATGAGAACGTCAGCTGGAGTTCTTCCACCAGTCTTGAAGGAGCTCCAACATATGCAGCCCTTCTCAGCTGCTGTCCTTCATCCTGGACTCCAGCTCCTCCCACACCATCTCAGTCGGCTGGAGGTCTGTGATTATGGAGGCCAGGTGACCTGATGCAGCCGCTCTCCTTCTTGGTCAGACAGTCCTTACAGAGCCTGGAGCTGTGATCTGGCTCATCTGCTGAGGAAAGACGAGTGATGTTCCCCCAAATTTAAATCACATGGCATGGTGTGTTTCTGCAGGATGATGCTGGAGCTGAAGTGAACAAACCTCCGTCTGTGTCACCAGCTGCTGCTTGAACTTGTGACATCAGGACTGTGTATAAATGGCGCGACACCTCCGACTTGTGTCATGTGTCATGTCTACACATTTCCAGCTT
>NW_007577916.1:312906-314508 GCF_000690725.1 Stegastes partitus
GTCCTGCAGTGTGAACGTAGCCAATCTGTGGGATTGTTCAGTCAGATAATACGCCGTCATCCTGATTGGTGACATTAAATGTCATGTCGGAGTCACAATCCAAGGCTGTCGCTATGTTAAGGCTGTTTTTATGGGTTCTGTTGGTTTTTCCTACAAACCTGTCAGACAGCAGGTTTAGGATTGTTAAGGATCAGGTTATTGACTGTATATAAGAACTGATTAAAGCTTCTTACAAAAACCTCATGGTCGTGTAAACAACCAAGCTGAGGATCTGTGTAACATCTGTATTTTATCACTACACAGTTCCTCAGTTGTTGGAGTTATAGCTTAAGCACAGACTAGAATGTCACTGTCCACTTGTTTCTGTTAGTTTCTAAGTTTTTGTTACTGTGAAGAATGGTTGGGCAAGTTGTAGGAAAGGAAAGCAAGCTCCTCAAAGCCATGAGTTCAGGGCCAACCCAAGCACTGTCAGGTTTTTACTCTCAGCGTCTGGTCACGGGACGTCTCCAACAACTCTTCCTCTCATTCTTATCAGTGAGGCGACTTGAAACTTTGTCTCCTTCTAACTGCGTCATTTGAAAGAGGAACAGTTTGAGCTTCTTGTGCTCAGATCATAACCTCAGACCATTTAACCTCAGCTGGCACTTTGACTTCTTCACAAGTTGTTGTGTTTCTCATCTTTTAATGAGAAAAACTCTTTGTGTTGTCAGAAAGCTCAGCCTCTAACATCAGAGTAGTTACTGTCAGAATCAGCTCATAACCCAAAGTATTGAAAACAGAAAACGACATTTTGACCTCCCTGAAGCCGTTGGTCCAGTTGGTTGGTGTAGGATTGAACAGTTGTTTCAGAGGCTTATACATTATGTTGACTTTGACTTAGAGATGAAATATTGGGCAAAATAGAGACAATAGCAGTTTTTATTTTGAAATGGGAATGCTGAGGTTGACCTTCTAAAACCTCACACATGGCAGGCTCACCGAGACGAGCCGTCCACAGCTGATGAGGCGTTTCATTCTGTCAGCCTCCTGAGATGACTGCTTAGTTTATTTATTTATACGTTTATTAGAATTCATTCTCACAGGGCCGTGGATAGGGACAGCTCAGAGCAGGAATCTGGACATGGAACGGTTGGAAATGACCGATGGATAACTACAGTGTGGTCTGTTATGTGCCTGAAAGTAATCTGCCTTTGTTGATATCCTGAGAAATGCTTGCTGGTGATCTTTAGTAAATTTACCAACATATATACTAAAGTGTTCTGCTGATAAAACGCTTTGTCCTTCAAAAGCCTGAGCGAAAGGTGGAGTTGAAAACAATGGACAAGGCTTCCCTTGAAAGCAGCTTGCTTCTGGCTTTTTTTTTTTTTCCAAGGCTTAAAGTGTGATTTAATGTGTGTGTGTGTGTGTGTGTGTGTGTGTGTGTGTGTGTGGGTGTGTAAAGAGTGAACAGACCCCCCTCTGTGTGAAAAGCGAGTGATGGAGGGTGGGAGGAGGTGGAAGTGTTGAAATCCCGGATGATGCGCTCACTGGATGGAGGCTGCCCTGCCTTGCACCGGATTCTCTGACAGTAAACCCCCCCTCCCCTCCCCTCCTACCTCCACC
>NW_007577916.1:314628-341012 GCF_000690725.1 Stegastes partitus
TCTTTTTTCCCAGCATCCCCCTCTGCCCGTCTCTCAGCTGTGTGGCACCACTGTCTCTCCAGGGAGGAGCCTACAGCACTGCTGCATCACACAAGGCAGCGAGGCGGGCGAGGGACACAGTGTGAAAGTGAAAGACAGGGAGAGAGAGAGAGAGGGAGGGAGAGGGGGGAGCGCTGTACCGAGCAGATATCAGCTCTCAATATATACAAGACAGACATTTTTGTTTTTGTCTTTATTCTTCTATTTTTGGCTCCGGCTGCCACGGCAAAAAAACAAAACAAAAAAAAACAAAGCAGAGCTACGACTTCATCGAGGACAACAAGTTCTGGAAGCAGAGGGGAGAAACAGACAGACAGGGAGAATTAAAGACGGTAGAGAAAAGCTAGGCGACTCTATCAGCTGTAAGGAGAGAGAGGGGGGAGGAAAGGGCGGGCGAGCGAGCAGGAGAGGGAGGAAATAATTAAATAAGTCCCAGGGAGGAGAGAGAGAGAGAGAGAGAGAGAGAGAGAGAGAGAGAGAGAGAAAGAGGGAGGGATTGTCAGAGAGAGGGAGAGGAGGGGATGTAGCAGTGTGTATCCTTGCCGGCTCGCCACACATACACACATACACATACACACACATACATGTACACAAACACACACGCACGCCTAGCCTGGATAATGTGCTGAAAGAGGTGGAGAGAAAGGAAGAAGGCGACCCGGTGAGCTATCTACCAGCTATCTATCCTGCATCCATCCATCCATCCATCCATCCATCCATCCACCCATCTTTTCATCAATCCATCTGTGTGTCCACGCCAAACCCTGAGACAATGGATTTGGACGAGTGTGTCCTTGCCTGAAATCTTTCTTTGTGTGCGTGTGTGTGTGTGTGTGCATGTGTGTGCGTGTGTGCATGTGTGTGTGTGTGTGTGTGGGAGATCTGTCTTCCTTTATTCCATGATTAGCATTTGTGATTGATTCATGCCGTATCGCTTGTCGTGCCACGCATTGCAGGCAGGGACTGTGTACATGCACCCTGCTAGCCGTGCTAGCATGGCTGGTGCCTGCTCCTGGCTGGCGTTCTTTGCTGTATTGTAGCCCTGGAAGGCTGTGTGTTTGGCAGTTCACTCATAGACTGCACCTGCCAACGAGTCCGACATGGTGTCGGTGTAAAGGTTGCATTGTTTCGGTGGGTTCTAATTTAAGCATTAAATCAGACTAGTGCTCGTCTTAGATTCAGACGTGCTGTGGTGAGTGGCGATCACCTGATGTAATGGCTGATGCAGGCTGATTGCACATTAGAACGTTTCCACTGGTTGTAATAGAATCCATTAACCTAAATTAACAATCTGAACGCTGCTGTTTCAGAGGCTTGTCTGCAGTATTCAACAGAAGGTAGTACACCCCTGTGCCATATCATCTTAAAAATATCTGACAGTGCTTCTGATTTTATGACTTCTGAGGTGAACAGCAGCTCTGATGTAAAATGACAAACTGTTTTAATTTAATGTAATAAAAATACAGGCCCCACAGTACGGATTGAATGCAACAAAAAGCTTTTGTTACTGAGATTCAGATGTCTCGTTCTTTCAGTGCTTCATGTGTCCACTTCTATTTGATGACAGACTCAGTCCTTGTCAACATGGACAGTCTCTGCAGGACTATGCGTCCACTGTGGTTGTTCTGACAAGAGCCGGGCCGAACATGCTGGACCCCATCCGAGCTAAACGAATTTATCTTGGTTTATATTCCCAGTATTCATCAGGCTGCTTTTCAGTGTCCTTCAGCACTATTTTGTCGTGCAGTTTTGTACCAAAAAGCAAATTTTCGTCCTTTACACTGTCTGAGTTGTCACGGAAACGTTGATTTCCAATTATAACAGCTGAAGTACCTGGCTGTCTGTTTTAGGAGCTGGATTGTGTATGTAGGCGACGGTCTGGAGACATTTTAGGAACAAGGTCACTGTGGCTCTGACTAGTGGTTCTATGGTCCTCTCTTTACTTCTGGATTACTGCTTCAGCGACTTGTAGTTGGTCACCAGTCCTCCGGTGTCCTTTTCCATGTTTGTGAAGCCTCACAATCAGATTCTTCTATATGGACACATGATGCAGACGTGTGGATGGACAAGAAATGGCAAATTAAATTGGTTCTGATGATTCAACATAGTGTCTGTCTGTTTGTCAGAGAATCTATTCTGTAATGAAGAGATGATACGAGTGGCGGCTCAGGTGGTAGAGCCGGTTGTCCTCCAATCAAAAGGTTGGTGGTTTGATCCCCCGCCCCTCCACAGCCCAAGTGTCCTTGAGCAAGACACTGAACCTGAAGCACCTCGACAGGCAGCACCTTGCACGGCAGCTCTGTCGCCATTGGTGTGAATGAGAAACACAGTGTAAAGCGCTATATAAGTGTGACATTTAAATGGTATAGCACAGCTCACGTCTGATGTATACTATATCTTGACTAAGGTTTTCTGTCAGAGAACATATTGAGACATTTTTGTGGCAAAAAAATGGTTTTAAGGAAAAATATTTGACAAAGTAGAGGCAGTGGCAACTTTCATCCAAAACTGTTGATGCTAACCTTCAAAAGACCTCTTGATGTGCCCTGAACTGTGCCTAGCAGGCCCGTCTTTCTGTCTTTGTTAGTCAGGATGCATATATCTGTGTGTACATGTACCAGTGTGTGTGTCTGTAGGCATTCCAGGGGATTTCTAAGGCAGTCGTGCTGCTCGTGCTGCTCATTGCTCATAGAGGAGAAGCTCAAAGAACAAACAGTACAAAAAAACCCCAAACGTTCCTGTTCTCTTTTCTTCCCTCCTTACCAAAGAGTGTGTGTGTTTGTGTCATAAAAGCAATCAGAAGAAGATTCCCTAAAAGCTCAGTTTACTTTTCCGGGTTCATACGACTCAGTCTGTGGAAACAACTGTGGGCCTCCTGTGGTTCTGGTGGAGCCTCATCACGGCTGAGCAGTAATGCTGCTGACGTCATCAGGGTTATCTCAGGTTGTGTTTGGAGAAGTTTTAAAGAGTTAAGAGACATTATGAAGTAGCGTTATGGGGAGTGTAGGACGCTGTGCTGTTGGAGTTGGACCCATACGAGGGTTCTCTCTGTTTTGGGTTCATTGCAGCTTTATGGGATTACAATGATCAGTGTGTCACTGTAGTTGTGTAAAAAGACAAAAACAGATGCTTTCCTTGGGTACATTTTTTCCATTTGAAACCATGCAGTGATTTGCTGCACCTCTGATTGGCTCTGACCCGTTCCTGAAGCTGAGACCTGGATATTGTAACGCCTACAGCTGCTATTAGCTCAGCCATCAGACTGCATTTCAGGTCTGTCAGTCCATTCATTGAGCCCGATGCTGGGCTCAGGCCAGTACCTGTTAGAAAGTGTAACACTATTCCAGCGTTTCCAGTTCACTTCTGAGCCGGTGCATGGGACTGGGAGAAGGGAGGGAGGGCAGATGGAGGGGTAAGTCTGGCTCATGCTAGCTGTTGGACCATGTTTTATTTTATTTACCTTTTTTATTTTAAATCATAGTCTCCATTATGTGGATCTATAGTGTGTGTATAGGTGTACTGTGTTGTATTTCTCTGCTCATCCTATTTATATTTGTTCTCTTTTTCTTCCTGTCACTGTTTTGTGCTCTTTCCTGTTTCTATACTGCTGCAACAACTGAGTTTTCCCATTGGTGGTGAAAAATAAAGTGCAATCTAATCTAATCCATCTAAATATACTAACTATATATATATTTAAAAAGACAAAAAAAACAAGCCTTTAAAATTATATATATATATTTTATATCACTAAAATTACACCATTTATCATGTGATAGTTCATCAAAGTCACTTTACATGTCTAATTTTAAAAAGCAAATCGGTCACACTCACCAGATTCTGTAAACACGAGTCAATCACAATCAGCAATCCTTTAGTGACTTACCTGTGACCAGCAGCTAACACGGGACAACAGCTTTTGTCACATAAAGAAATGTTTAGGGACTATTTATCTGAACTGCAGGTTGAGCATTTACTGAGCAAATAGGAGACAAACATGGAAACAAATTTAAAATGTCAGATATCTACAGAATAGAGTCACAACCTTTCCTGGTTTTGGTAACACCTGCGGGCACCTGGAACAATGTTGTACATGCAGGTTCCAGGTTTTTCAATCTTGTAAAATGAATAAGCAACGACTACTAACTAAAGCTTTTCTCTTTAGAACTTTGTTGGACTGCGTGAAATACATGTTTAGGTTCTCCGTGTTTCTCGCCATGGTTACGCTGTTTCCATAGAGGTGCAGTGAAGAATGAAGAGCGTGACCGGGGCAAAAAACTCCTGTGGACTCCTAGAAACCGCCCTGGGTTCAGAACTGGCCACTTGGAGCGGGGAATGACACCTGGCGGCTCTCAGCTCAGACATCGCCATCTATTGTGTTGATCCAGTTGTCTTGACTTTGAGAACAGAGGCCAGTGTCCATCTGGACGGCTTTCCATGTTGTGTCCAGACAGCGGCTGAGTGCTCATCCTTCAAGGCCGTGATTTATTGTCTGGGTGACGCTGTGTGTTAATTGCTCTGCTGCCTGCTTCTGACGCTGGACTGGTGGTAATGTCTCAGCCCCTTTCTACCTGGAAGGTCTCTTTGCCTAAAGTGACAAGGCACTTTAGCATTCAGCCTCTCCGTCCTTGGCTTGCTCTCTGCAGAGCCGGGAGGTGAATACAGAGCTGGAGTATTACATCTCAGAGGCTATATCTGGTCCGGGGGGCATTTGGGGCTGCTTTGAGCTGTAGTGGCCGTGCTCTGTGCTATCTGAGTCATCCTGTGTATTGATCCCTACGCTGTTTCCAGCTATTTATGAGCCTGAGTAGGACTGTGGCGGTGTGTGTGTGTGTGTGTGTGTGTGTGTGTCTGGTTGAGTTACTTTAGTGTGTGTCCGTTTTGCTGACTGGACACTGACCTATTAATAGCACTTTTTGGATAATTGTCGAGCTCAGTCTGCAATGCGGCCACTGATATGAAATGGTACGTAATAATACATCTGCTCCCATTTCCTTTTGTTAGAGGATGTGACTGTTTTTCAGAGCCGATCAGCTGCTGGAGCTCTCTTCTGGTTTTCGAGCCCATTGGGACTGCATTATGGAGCGCCAGTCAGCCTGTAAGTGGCTAAACTGGTTAGCTGGAGACTGGCAGACTCAATGGACTGCTGCCTTTAATATCAGGCTGACTGGGGGGCAGGATGCAATGCTAGCAACATCTGCTGTCCTCAGGTTTGGTAATTGCGTGGCCATTCTGCCCTCAGGACCAGCCCGGTAACATCATCACAGCACATAGACACACTGGCCACCGTGCAAAAAAATGAGCGCAAGAGGATATCTAACAGCACACGCCAAACACTAAAGGCTCTGTGTTTGTCACTGTCGGACTTTTCTTTACTTATTACTGAACCTTGGAGCAAAGAGTTGTTATGAATGGCCTCTGTCGTTGCTGGAAGGCGTTCTCACCAGAAACAGACAAGTACGAGAGCAGGTTTTCCATCCCGATCACATCAGATAGCGCCCCAATTATAAATGGGCTTTTGGCCACACCGGTGCCAGCCTCTGGGGATTAATCTTAAAGCTGAAACCGTTTACATTCACGAGTTAGCGATGAGGGTGGATTTCACAGAACATACTTTCACTTTCATGAATCCGTGTCAACAATCTGTACCAACAGCTCAAAGAAACCGCGGCACAACAACAAGTCGGTGGTTGTCGTTGCAACTTTGTCTTGTTCAGTCCTAGTTTTTTCATCTTGCTTTGCTGCTGTGATGCATCGTTTGCATCGTAACAGGGAATGCATTCAGTTGGCTCGATACTGGCAGACTGTGGGATTACATAAACTCATCAGCCTTGGCTTAGAACCAGAGAGGGGGGAAGCTACTTTCAAAATCCAATTTCAGCATACTCATTACTTGCTTTAAGTTGTAGCCGGTGATGTAATCCTCTGGAATGCCTCAACTCAGATATATAATCTGATTGCTTCTGTCAGTTGTGGATTTATTTACCTCAACGGCACGTGAAGTGAAATTGTGCAGGAAAAACACTTGGGACGGACTTTAGGTATTCCAAGTTTTATTATTCACAACTCATCATTTCTTTAAATATTTAGAATTTTTTGTCCGCCCAGTATTTGGTGTAGTACTCCTGTGGTGTTGAGTATCCATGCCATTACATCTGGTAGGTATTACCTTATCAGACTTTGCTGCTGCAATATTACCCAGTTCTAAGAAAAATGAGATCCAAGTTGTCATTCAGCCGAGCATATGGCTTCGCTCAAGGAGTCTCCAGGTGAATGTGCGGCTTCATTCTGACAGTGGAAACCGAAGCCAGACATGGCTGCCTTTTGTCAGCAGCACTAAACACAAAGAGCCAGAGGAGCCTTGAAGGAGCAACACAATCACAGCCTTTACTCCCATGATGACGATTCTTCCTGCTTTCTTAGTTCCTGTATTCACTGTCTGGGATACGAGACAATTACCAACATGTCAAACAAGAACAGTGGAAACCAATAATCTGTTACCAGCCAGCAAAGTTTTGGTGGTCCAATACAAGCCACTCAACTTTCTGCTTGCTACCCCCTCCTCAGCATGTCTACTGCAGTAAACAATGTTGGGTTAAGAAGAAACCCAACTCAAGGCTTTAAATGTAACTGTACCAAGAGACATATCTGTCTTTGTCTACAGTCTTAAACCAAGTTAATCCACACACTAGCTGCTCAGAGCATAATGAGCCTTTCATACATCTCCAGCTTCAGTGCTCCATATTATAAAAATGTGTTTTCCACCGATGTAGAAACATACAGAGATATTTTGGGGATTAAATTTACCCATAGCTGTTGTTTTGTGATATTTAAAGATATAGCCCTCTTCAAATATTCCAGTCTTCCCCAGAACCATCTTTAAACCGCGGGACACCGAAGCAGAAAGCATCAGTTAAGGTTAATGGCGTATTGCCGACGGACACACTGCATCACATCAGAGTGCCGGTGCAGCATTAATTCACTGTTGCATGCAGAACATAAAATGGGACCAGTACATCACCTGCATCTGTAACAATACTGTTATGTAATGCACTAGCAGGAATTAATCGCTGCACTGGAACTATGGCCAAACCCCTGAGGGTGGAAATACAGCAGCAGCACAGTGCAAGCTAAAGTAGGTTCTGGGCAAGAACAGCTGCCCTGTTTAGGGGTGTGATGTCACACAGCTTCCTGGTTTACCACCTCTGGTCTTTTGAATGTTACTCGTCTATTATTCAGCAGCTGCAGCAGCTCTATCAGCTGTGGTGCTACAGGCAGTGTGAGCCACAGGCCAATCATTTCCTTCTGTGATATTAAAGGACTCGTTACTTGTTGTTTGTTGTTAAATATCGATCACAGCTGTCAACATTATGAGACGTAAATAACACGTGCGACCGCTGAGAGAAATCCATCCTAAAACACTTGATTGCCATTATGAGCCGTGCACTGCTGGGCCCATTTAGTTAGTGATGCAGTACGTGTTGCCCCGCTTACATTTGAACCCTGAAAGGGCTCTGATGCCCAAACTGTATGCCTGTCCAGCGTTATACTGGATAACAGTGTTGAACAAATAAAGAAATCTTGCTCTAGTGCAAAGTAACACAACAAGTATGAGCCAGATTACGATGGAATTGGTTTTGATATTCATAGATTTCCACAGATTTTGCAGTCACTCGACCTTTTGTGAATGACCGAATTTCTCAGACAGAATTTCTCACTGATCCATACTTACTCTGTTGTGTAGATACACGGTCAACCGAAGTTTGCTTCAAGTCCAAGATTGGCAAACATCAGAAATGTCCTCTCTTCTTTTTGTCAGTAGTGCAACAGACGCCCACTTGGCACCTCAATGCCATTGACTAGCCAGATGTGCAACTGATTTTACCTCAAGCTCCATAACTTTATCTATCCATCTATCCATCTATGGACGTACACAGCCTTGTAGCCTGGTGGAGCTTTATAGAAACCATACAAACCCACATTTTTTACTCTCCACGACTCAGTTTGTACAGATTTTCTTCTTCTTGGCTTGGACTAGTCTCCTAGTTGCTACTAACTGCTGCTAACTGTTAGCAGCGAATACGCTAGTGAATAGCAGCGAAGACGATGGAGAAACTGTATCGGTGCTTGTTGTTAAATATTTTCCTGCAACATACCCTTGGAAACAGTGTAACGGCCCAATGTGCAGCGTAACGGGCCGTTACACTGTTATAACGCTGAACCCTGTTCTTCAAATGAGCCCATTGCTCATGTTATGCCCCTAAAATGCTTTCTGAGTTTAGGTGGAGTCTGTAGTGAATAAAACTGGTCGTTTCTGGACACCTCTGTAACTGATCATTGTCACAATAAATCCCAAAATGTGCTCTGATCCTTTAAAACCAGACACAGGGTGGACCTTGTGGTGTAAACATGAACCTTTAAACAGAGAAATGTCTATCGTAGTCCTGTCAATGTGCAATAATCCGGGAGGGAAATGGTTTTAATCCTTTGTGTGTTGTATGTTGACTGACCTCGCAGCTGAAGGGTTAAAGTATAGGCTGGGGATTGGTTCATTTCCATCAGCAAAGTGCTTGGCCCTGGCCCATTTAATGACCGTTAAAGGCCAAAGCCGTCCCCTTTACACAACAAGGCAGACCCTTAAACTGTTAAATGATGTGCTGAAATGTTTTGTACTATTGTACACTATCACTGACCGTTCTAATACGCAATTAGTGAATTGCATCGCCTCATGTTTAGTGTATGCATGAGGCAGAGATCAGATTCATTAACTAAAAAATTATACAGAATGTTTAATCACATCCCATTGTTTTGGATGACTGGGTTCAACTCCTCTCAGAGCAGCAGGTCTTTTGTTTCATGGTCTTCAGGACCAGAGGGGTGAAGACTGCTTGACTTGACGTGAACACTGCATCAAACAGCATCTTGTGAAGTCTCCTTGGATTACTTTTGGGAGTTGGATTGAGCATCAGGGTCCATATAGGAAATGGACAGAAGTTGTGTGTAAATGCTGACAGAACCTGGTCACTTAGAACCGTGGTGACATTATCAAGCCCCTTGCTTTCCAAAACTTCTTTAGAAAACATCCTAAAGTGGTGTAACTGGTGTTAACAACTGATGTTGGACAGCAGCAGTATTACATTCAAAGTGAGACGAGTGTTTTTGGTGTTTATCCTCAGGAGGCATCACAAAGCAATCATGGCAATACTGGAGTGTAACCCAGTTTTGTGAGGTTTTTGTTGGGGTTTTGATCGGATAAAAAGATGCCCACAGTTCTCTATCATCAGCGTTCCTTCAGTTGGTTGTAAGGAGCCTCAATAAGCAGAACAGTTCCTGAAAGTCTGTGTGTTGTGTTCACAGCCTTACAACGTCCTCATACAACGTGACTACAATATCATCCTGCGTTTTTTACAGTCTGTAAAACTCCCTGTAAACGTCAGCAGCAGAAACAGATAACATAATCCCAGCAGTACTGACTGTGCCTGTTTCCTGGTTTATCTTTACGTGTTTTCTTCGGCTGCTTTCCTGTCACGATAGCTTGGTCTTATAAAGCTTCTTGTAGCAGCCGTTGCTAAACTAAGGTGTTTGTTGTGACACAGTTTGTGCAGTTCGCCAGGATTCATGATTTTTTAAGACAGATACATCTTTAGAGAGAGAACACGGAGGCGTTCGGCTCACAGGATGCTGCAGACAGACAGCAGCAGATACACATCAGGTGTTAGCAGTCGTTAGCTTCAGGGCTAACCAGGGCTAACCCGTTACACTGCTGTTGCTCCATCACTCAGGCTTTCTCTGCACACATCTGCACTGCTCTGTGCTATAACTACTGCTCACACATTAGCACGAGTGACATGTGTTCAGGAAGCTGTAAGCAGGATCAAAACAAAGCTTTCTTAACGAATCCTTCACAATCAAAGCTCTGGAACTGGTTCCAAAGTGGAACCAGGTGCCCGGCCCTATTCATAATGGTGGTGCGTGACACATTGATGACCTGTAACTCTGACTGTGGCCACATCTCAGTTCAACCAGTACGGTGACTGTGTGGTTCCTGCCTCCACTGCTGGCTGGTAGCATGTCAGCGACAGTCGGTTTGTGGTCTGACTCCAGCTGTCAGAGCTTAGCTCATGTAAAGACAAAGAGGGGTCAAAACATGTCAGTGTATCAGAAAGGATGAGGGTCTTAAAACTAATGCTCAGCTCTGCCCGTCTGCAGGGCAGCATCTGTGTGGCATCAGTTCAGTGAAAACGTACCGTCAGTGACAGTCTGAGGGGAAAGTGGTTTAAGAACAGAAATATGTATATTATATGATTAATAAGCATGTTTATAATCTCATTAATACCATAAACACAAGACAAAAGCGTTATTTGAATCCCAGTGGTGATCATTGTTGCGTGTCGTCAGTCTGCCCTCGATCTGTCTCGTCTCTCAAATACCAGAAAAAGGCAAAATAGACAAAAGAAGAGCTGCAGTGCTGTGAATGCCACAGGAGGTTTCCCAACAGGAGGAAAGGGCAGCACCAACAGGACAAAGACATGAGTCAATATGATCTGTGAATACTGTTCCTCTGAATATATTAGAGCTCAACAAGTCTTCAAAAAACTGGAATGTGCTCAGTCATAGGCCTTCATTTAACATGTAAAGCATCAGAATCAGAATCAGAATCAGCTTTAATGGCCAAGTACGTACACAACATACAAGGAATTTGGGTTCGGCTGTTGGTGTCGCCCGAGGAATTTGCATGAATAAATTACATGACATGTAATTAGAAGCACATTAGAGAAAGCTGACATAGAATCTGGACTGACAGCGTAATCCAACCTGTTGTCATCAATAGCAGCAAAGTCTGGAGTCTGCTCAGACGTCCTGCATGGAGAAATCTGAAGGTCCAAAGAAAAACCTGGACCAACGCATGCAGAGCAGAATTAAAACGTTTCACTTGGTGATCCTAAACTTCATGAATGTGAGAAGAGGGACACACAGTGTGGGACGATATGAGACACCATAGCACTGATCATGACAGTTATTACACACAGACACACACATTGACTCTTTTCTATTTATTCTAAGGTATTTTCTTTATACCACCTCAGTGCTTTTTCTCTGTTTTCTCATCTTATTTATTTTTTTATTGAACCATCTTTGATGCTTTGACGACACCGTTGTCCTGATATCCGTGCCAATAAAGCGTATTGAATTGAATTGTTTTAAATTCTAAGGTGTTTGTTTGATAGTCCAAGTAGCTGCTGGGTGTGTGAGTACGTGTGTGTGTGCGCTTTGCATTGCTAGTTATGTAGAGGTTGCTGTAGTGGAGTGCAAGGGGCAAAAGAAGGGTGTGTGTGTGTGTGTGTGTGTGAGAGAGAGAGAGAGAGAGAGGGAGAGAGAGAGAGAAAGAGAAAGAGAGAGAGGGAGACGAGTCAGCATGCAGGTCCTTCACGCATCACAGGACTCAACTGTCAGAGGGTGGAAGCCAGTGCACCAGTGATGACTTACTGTAGTCTGGGACATGCTCGGCACGACTGCACTGCACAGAGGGAGGGGTGGTGGTGGTGGTGGTGGTGCTGGTGGTGCTGGTGGTGGTGGGCAGAGGGAGACTGGATAATAGACTGGATCAAACCAGCCAATATTTATCCTCTCAGGCCTTTCTTCAGTGAGATCCTCCACAACGTTGTGAGGACGATTAGAAGCAGGAGCGTTGTACAGGATGGGTTTTGCCATTGGAGGTGTTCTGGTTTCATTTAGCAGTTACTTTCAACCTGGCCTACTTCCCATTAAAGTTGCTATTGTGGCACAAGCAGTCACACAAAACATTGTATTGGGGCAACTAGCACGAGCCTTCTGCCACCAGCAGGTCCAAGTCTGTGCAGCTAAAGTTTCCCTCCTCAGTGGGCAGCAGAGCAGCGGGGGCAGCAACACAGTACGCTGTCTTCAGGACATGCTGTCATCTTTATGCCTCTGCTTCCATCCTGCACGTCTCGTATTTTATTTTATTTAGCTCCACATTTGTGAACTCTGAATAAATACTGCCAGCCATCAAACTGAAACGACTTGCGACCCTCCTCATGATGTCTAACGGGACAGGGCATCACTTCGTCAGTGTCACACATGTAAACAAAGCGGGGTGTGCAGACGAACATGCAGGTAATTAGGTCCGCCAGTAACAACAGCTTCTTTTGTGATTTAGTGTGACCTCACATAGCTATTTATTGTCTAATTTAGGCTTTCTGTGTACTCACATGGGCCTGGACCAATCAGAAGCCCTTCAGTGTCGTGGTTCATGAATAACGTTGGTATTATAGATGCTTCCAGACCTCTGCTCATTTTTTGGAAACATGATTTCTCCTGCTGCTACAGTATAGACCTGATTTATGATATTACATATGGATAAACAGCCATCTGTGATGAGAACATCTGTCCAGTGTACCAGGAGAAGTATCCACGTACTGGTTTATCTGTAAGGAGGAAGCATACAGCCAACACATATGATAAATGGTCTGCACTTATATAACGCTTTTATCCAAAGTGCTTCACAATGTGTTTCTCATTCACCCAGTCACACACATTCATACACCAACAGAGCTGCCACTGCCACTGGGAGCAACTTCCGGTTCAGTGTCTTGAACTTCACTTCAACTGTGGAGGGGCGGGGCATCAAACTGCAACCTTGTGATTGGAGGACAGTTGCTCTGCTACCTGAGTCACAGCCGCCCATCAGCAGTAGTCCTTATGTCCTTATGTCATATGTTTGGCTTTCATTTTTGCTTGGATATAGAGCAAACAAGCCCATGAATTCTGGTTACATCTGTAGGCCAAACCTACTACAGCTGTTCAGTGGTAGCTACGTTGTGAACCATAAACGATGCGTAAAAAGTTGCAGTGAGACACAACTGCTGCAATCAGCTGATGATTTCTCTCCAGAAGTGTCTCCACACAGTGGGACAGACAGCTCTCAGGTGGTTGTGAAGTGATGCTGCAGAGTGACGTGTCGTTTCCCTCACAGACAACCTGGAGGTCTGTTGGTGTTATTTTAACGCTCAGCACTGGCTGCAAATAGGAAGCTCTCAATATATGTCTTTGTTAATAACAACAAAAAAAGATAGAAATACAAATTTGATCAGCGACTTGTTGTCAGAGCTTAATAAAGCCAGACAGAGACACGATGAGGACCAGCTGCATCCTTAACTCACAGCATTTCATTTATTTGGACTCGTGGTTGGTTGCTACCAGTCTGACCGACACAAACGTTCTCTCTCAGGTTCATGTCAGTGTAAGAGCATGTTTTAGGTCATTGCCTTCGATAACACAGTTGGGTTTCACAACATTTCCTGTCATCCCTTCTCTTGGATTATTTAGATCTGCCTTTCTAAAATGATCTCACTTCACCAGAACTGAATCAGTTCGCTCTGATGTCATGACTCACTCCTCATGAAGTTATTTCTGTCCTCTGTGCTTTAAGGAAATCAGTACAACTCTGAGCCATGTTCGCGTTCCCTGTGGAGTTAACAACTTCCCTGTGGAGTTAACTAGTTCCCCAGTCGCCTTTCTGCCCACTGACAGTTACACTTACTGCAGTTCAGTACCTGAGGTCTGGATGATCCACAGATCAGCAGCACAAATGTACGGGTCAGCGTTCAGGAAAGCTGAACTTCACACAAAACACAGAATATTTCACACCGACACAACTTCACTGATTATAGTGATGACACAGGAATAAATTGACTTTGCTGTGATCTTGTCATGATGAATGTTGGTGTGACTTTTGTCCGGCTAAGTTTTTATTCAGAGGGCTCCTTGTTGGTTCAGCCTGAAAATACGCGGTTTAGAACTTTGAATTAGAATTTCTATGTATTCACATGAGATCACAGCCGAGCCATGCAGCTCATTGTAGACTTTCAAAATAATGTTATAATTCTAATATAACTATCCTTCTGAGTTATTGAGAAACCCAGCATGAGCTCATCAGAGACACGTCGTGGGCGTGAAGGGAGTCGGAGCTGCTGATGTTTTTGTAGGTGACTTCCTGTTGTGTCATCAAGGGCATCTAAAAACGTTGAATGCGCACAAAAGGTGATGGTGTCCGTTTAAGTGGGTCCCCCTCTGGCCACAAAAATGAAGGCAAAACATTTTACGAATGTGCCTCACTTGAAAACATATCTGTTGTTTTAGGAGTCATTGGCAATCTACCTGTTCTGTCCTTAAATTATTAGGACATGTTGAAGACACCAGGGATGTTCTGAGATTCAGGACATACAACTGACTTGTTTTGCTTCAATTTAACCACTGATTTAGTAAATAAATATTGAAACCGTCAGAGATCTGTTGTTCATGTCGTGCTCGAGGCCACATTCTGAGTCAGCAGCAGAACAAACCTTCAGAACATGTCACACATTATTTCCCTCACCTTGCCTAATTGCCTCCACCAGTCAGTTGCTCATTTAGAGAGAATGAGAAAGTCATATGTCAGATGTCATTTGTGGTTAGCACTAATGAGAGCAGCCGGACATGCATCCAGGCTCCACACCCATAATGCTCAGCACACCCCTTGACTTATAAGCATCTCTAGCTCCAGAAATAGCAACAGTGGTTTTGTAATGTGTCAGGCCTCCCTGCTGCACTGCAGCACACCCACATGTTCTCACTGCTGCTGATAACTGAGCAGCAAGGAAGCTTTCTAGCATTGATCCGAATGCGGAAGCTAGCCAGCACTGCTAGGATGTATTTGATTTGCAGATAACGGAGGTAATTTGCTGGCTGTCTGGAGCTCATAAATAGGATGCATCGAGCATTAAACATGCAGACACACCTCCTGTAGGACTGATGTGAATCTGGATCATAATGCATGCATCAAAACCCGAACAAATGACAAACCTGGTATTACCGGTTTAACATCTCTGACAGTACCAGTATCAGCCTTAACAGCCCGTACTGATCACACTCTTTCCTTTACCCCATGCTTGTCTCGTGTGAAGTCCTCTAGACTCGGGTAGTTTTATTTCTGCAGCAGTATAGCTGCCAACACAGAGCTAACATAGCTTTGAAGCTGTCAATGGTAGCCTTGTCAGTGACTATGGCACAGCAGAGCGCTATTGTTCTGCCGTTAACACACTGTGGTTTCTATACTGACCAGAATGATGCATTGTGGATGACGGAGCCACTCCACTGAGACAGCACCGGGTCTGTGCTACGACTATATGTTCCAGTAAAAGCTGTCCTTTAATGGGCCATGCCACTGAAACACACAGCGAGCTAAATATGCTGCAAGACATGCTTAGGTTTGTATAATACATGAAGAAATTAGTCAACGTCAATATTTATGGGGTCGATAGGGATGTCACAGTCCCATAGATGTGGTCGTTAGGACCAAGACCACTGAATTTCTGTGACTCTTGAATCTAAATTTGATACCAAAATATTATAAGATTCAAATGAATGCATTTCAAAATAAGCTCTTTTATTATTAGGAACCTCCTGCACACTCAGTGTACCACTGCACACAGACACACGCTCAACAAGGTGGATCAGTGGTTAGCACCGTGGCCTCACAGCTAGAAGGTCGCCGGTTGGCGTCCCGGTGAGGACACCCGGGATCTTCCTGCGTGGAGTCTCCATGTTCTCCCCGTGCAGCGTGGGTTCTCTCCGGGTTCTCCGGCTTCCTCCCACAGTCCAGAAACATGCTGAGGTTAATTGGTGATTGTAAATTGTCCGTAGGTGTGAATGTGAGTGTGCTTGGTTGTCTGTCTCTAAGTGTAGCCCTGTGATAGACTGGTTACCTGTCCAGGTGAACCTGCCTTCACCCTGAGTCAGCTGGGATAGGCTCCGCCCCCCATGACCCTGGTGAGGATGAAGGTGTAGAGATGATGGATGGATGAATGGATGGATGGTTGCATGTGCCTGAAGAAGCTCCTGGGTCTGGTGATGAGCACAGACGGACTTACTGTATTTTAAATTCTTCCAAAGCGACTTCTATTTCTAGATTCCAGGCTGCTCACGTCCGCCTCGTAGTCGTGAAGCTGAGCCGCCTGAATTTGTGGATGTTTATTCAGGTGGAAATTTAAAAATAGCCTGGAGCTAAAGTGGTTTATTTCAATTAGATACCATCGCCTTATATCCATTACCTCGTGTCCTATCTCTAGGAGGATAAGGCTGACGTTCAGTGAGCGACTGGAGCTCTCCCAACTTCAATATGTCGCTGGAAGTCTCAGATATGGGTCTCGTGGGTCCAGTGTGGATAATTTGGTTGGTTGTAGTGTTCATATAGTGTGTCCAATTAAAGCTTCCATCTCCTAGGACCCTACAGCAAGATCAGATGCTTAATGTGTTTTGTTGTTGTTGTTTTTTAACTTTGAACCCATAATAACAGAAACAGAAAATAACAACAGTCCTAAAACATTGTTAGTATCTTCAGAGACTTGCAGACCGACCTGTGCGTCAGTGAAAATGTGAATGTAGAGTGACCAAATAGACGTGGTCTCCTCTCATAGCTGGGAATCTTCCACTGACTGAGCTGATTCTGGTGTCTGTGAATGTGTGATTGGACGTGCCACTTTGCTGTTGCAGGTGTTGAAGTGCGACCTGTTTCTTTACATGCGTCACTGTTGACAGACGCTGTGCTGCACTCAGCCCAGCGTACACATCCCATTCCTTACACACAGTTTGCTGCCTCGTTGATGCCATGCCACTGCATCGGCTTCATACTCAGCCAGTAATGGCTCGGATCATCCCCTCGCCATGCAGATGAGTACAATTCTCTGGCAGTTGCAGTTTATGTGTCTGTTTGTGAAGAGAGGGGGAGAGGAATACAAAGCGGCGGCGGCGGCGTCTGATGTTTGTTGACTACCCCCAGCCATAAATCAGATGAAGCCACAGCAGAGCGACAGCCAGTGTAGGAGCAGACGAGGCGTGTGCACACAGCGAGGTAATCTGGCTTTGATAATGATGCACCAGTCCTGATACCTGCTCGCACATTTACTGCAGTGAGCTTCCAGTCTCATGGGTTTTCTCACCAAATCCTACTTTAGTCTCGTTTCCAAACCTGACAGGGTTGCATTGTGTTATTTTTCATGTCTGGCAGAACCAAACTGTGTTATTTGGCAGTTTTACTTCAGTGTAGAGAATCTTCTACAGGCTCGGCAGTATGAAGGAATTATCTACAAAATGTGATATACTTTCATCTGATGGTGATTAATGCACGTCTACATGTTCTGTGTTTTGTGCAGACAGAACACCAGATGTGACTTTTATGCCTGACATCCAGATTTGCAGAGATCACGGTGTTTCTCCCACACATGCACTCCAAAAGATAATGTTTGGGATCAACCACAAAAAAAAAGAAAATACAACAGATAAAATAATGTCTGACCAACAAACTGCACTGAATCAGAGGAATCAACTTTTACACAACATCCATTATTGTTAAATGCTGCTTTCTGGATGATTGGTGGCGTAAACACAAGTTCTGAAGTTGCTCTTAAAAATTTAGTTTTTCCAACTATAGTATTTACCAGGAAGTGTTCTGTACTTAATTATCATCATTGTAAACACACAGGTTGGCTTATTCAACACATAAACTGGTCCACTTTTAAGTTAGGAAGGGGACTTTAAAATCTGACCTCAATGTGAAGAAAAATGTCGTCATCAAGCCCATTTCATGAGCTTAGCTACACTTAAATCTAGTTTCTATTAAACTAAGGGAGAAAGTTGAGTTATTAAGCTGATGTAGTTCTCAACAATATAAAACAACTGTCAACCTAACCCACTGAAATAATGTTTGTAACTTTAGGTTTATCGAAAAATCATCCATCCATCGTCTCTACACCTTAATCCTCACTAGGGTGGTGGGGGGCGGAGCCTATCCCAGCTGACTCAGGGTTAAAAATTTTTTTTAAAAATCCTGAATTTGAACTGTTTATCTTTCAGCCATGAAGTGGTGGGAAAAGGTCCCTTAAATTAGTTTCTAGAGTGTACGAACGTGTCTGCAAAGATATTTAAACATGAAGAGTTCATGATAAAACAGATGCTAATTCATTACAAAAACAATCAGTGTGTTTATTAGCCCACAGCTGACCAGAACCTTAACAAAGTGAACAGGTTTCTGTATTAAATGAGTAGACTGGCTAAAGCAACCCTTTCCTTCTTACTGTGTAATTATTATTGTCTGATTTTGGAAGGAGCTTCAAATTCTATGAAAAAAGGTGAATCCTCAGCACAGCCGTCGTCTTTAACTCTGGTGTTAGGGAAGTTTATCGTCACCTTTTCACTTGACACATTTTTCATATAAAAATAGTGCAGCTTTAATTCACAATCGTGCCGATTTGAATGCATGAACACTTCCTAGCTGACTAGCCCGGGGCATGTGCAGGGTCTCAGGCATGTGCAGCATTCCTCAGCGTTCCAGCGAATACTATCAGCATACCTGAGATATTTGGGGGTTTCTCACAATCAGAGAGACTTGATGGTTGTAAACAGACCAGGACATTGTTGTAGAGACAGTTTTTACAAAAGAATATTAGCATTCTGATTTCTTAGCAGGATGACAGTGTGAAGCATCCAGCATTGTGTAACTTGTTTTCAACGCTGTGTCACAGCCGGTTGATCTGCTGCCTGATGTAGGAGGAGCAACGCTGACATGTCATCAGGAAATTAGCTGACTTGGTTTCTCATCACTTTCTCCATGTCTGTCTGGTTCCGCTCTTCTTCTGTGTCGCTCCTCATTTGTACATTTGCATAATGTTCTGGGCTCCCTGACCGACCACAGTCGACCCACAGCGCCAGGACCTCATCCTTGGTTCTCTTCACCTCCCTGGGAATCCCTAAATTCCCAGCAGTGCTTCTGTGAATTGTCAGCTTCACTGGATTGATTTCTCATTACATGGACTTTGTGAGCTGTACGTACTGTGTGGGCCCGCGAGTCAGTGCCAGACAGGTTGCTCTGGCATGTGTGAGGAATCATTGTTGTGTTTCTGACAGACTTTTTTTGTTGCGCAGCATTAGCTTGGCCTTTTCATATCGTTACCTCTCAGTTCTCAAGTACATACGTCCTCACGGGTGGAAATCTTTCTCCGGGGAAGGCTGCACGGAAAAGCACCTGAGCACGAATTGATTTGAGCCCGGCGGAGAGGTAAAGGAGGAGGGAGCTGACATTTCAGTGCGATCTTCAATGAGAAGCATGGATTCTATAAAGAGGCTGCCTGGTGAATTACTCACTGCTTGGCAGATTACATCACAACACCCCAACACCACGCCCACGGAGCCCTCGTATCTTTGATCCCTTTTTCATCTGAAAGGGCACAAGATTGGAGGCAGGTTAGACTTTTTTTTAATGTTGTTTTAGATGCAGGCCTTTGGGTGCATGGCGGACAACAAGCCATTTTCTAGGTTTACACTCTGCTGGACTGATACTGAGAGACCTCAGCGCCAAACGTGACCGTGAAGAGAGATTGTTTATTCACAGAGCGTTTGCTGATATGCCTGCAGGGCTGAAATGTGATCTTGTGGCTCCAAAACAATCAGGAATAGAAGAGAGAGATAGTCGAGGAATCCTTCTCTAAACATACTACGCATATAAATATTTACCCTCAAACCAGAGCAAGAATACCCGTCTGTCTGTTCGGCTCTTTGCTCTATAGCAGGACATCTTATGAGGTATTGGCCAGGTTACCATGGTCCCTCTCATCAAACACCACTATCGGGCCAGAACTTCCCCTCAATCTACGTTTTGTTTGGATGTTTTAAGTTATGGTCATATTAACCAAACTGGGAGGTGATGTCATGAGTGCATATAGGAAAGAAAAAAGGACTTTGGTGGTCTGACAACAATAAAATTACAAGAAAAGTGGAAGTACTACATCACATGGCAAAGGCCTCACAAGGAGTCATGGACTGACGACACACTGACTACTAGAAGAGACATGTCAGGGTTCAGAGCAACAGATAACGCATAACGCTGGGATGAAGTCAGTTTGATGATGGGCCACACTGAGCTGAAGTTAGCTTAAGGTTAGGTGTTGGATAGAATATAGTCAGCACAACAGGTCGGTTCCATCAGTAATCACCAAAATAATTTAAAAAATCATCATATTATTTTAAATTCATACCCCCTCTACTTTGGATGGTGACACGGTGTCTTAATGAAGCATTTTCTGATATCAGTCTCAGTCTTTGATACCCCTGAATCACACTATTGGACCAAAATGATTGGTTGCATCGTGTCAGCCTCTAGTAACCAATGTCGAAGTCTAATTGCCATGAAACTGAGTGAGCACACCGATGCTTCCCTAAGGATGGATCTTGTCTGGGACACTCAAATTGCTCTTCTTTTATACCAATCTCAGGACATAATATAACATTTCATATAATCTAATAGGAAGATTACCATGAAATTTGATATTCAGGCCGCCAAGGACATAAACCACGTCTGTCTAAAATGCTCCAGCTTTTCCTCCAAAACCACCCTGTGAAAAAGTTTGGGATTTATCTTACTGTTGGTCCACCTGTAGGAGTACTGAAGCAGGATACTGGACATTCTGTCACATATACGGAGGTTGAGAATTTAAAAAAACCTGAGCTGTTATCATGCTCAGTGGAGGATTTCATCATTCTAAGTTAAGTAAATTATTTTCTTTGGTTAGCCAGAACACTGTTTACAAGTTGGGAGATGATTTCCATGATGGAGAGAGTGTCATCAACATGCATGGCGTTCATCCCATTCATGGGCTTCACCGATGGTCCCATGTACCATTTGACCGCTGGGTTTGGAACCAGTGTCGGCCTTCACGCCTCTCCAGGCCTCCCTGATGTCCATCTGCTGCAGCCTGTACTCCAGCTTCCTCCTGTAGGCCTCTTTCTTTCCTCCTTGTCACCTGACCTGAACATGTTCTCCTCGTTTTGGAGTGCTTTGAGGTCTTTGGTGATCCAGACCTGTTTTGGGGTAAAACAACAGAGATGTCCATGCAGGACTGATGTAGTCGTCCAAACAGTCTGAAAGTCCAACTGTGTCTTCTACATTTGACTAGAAAGAACATCACATCAGTCCTGCAGAGTGGCATATGTCTCCTCGGACCACATGGTGGCAGGTTGACCAGTGACCAGTGGTCTGTAACTGGGCTGAAGGTGAACCAAGTTGTGAAGTCGATGGTTCTGTCAGCATCTTTAGAGTAAGTCCGGTCCAGGGTTTTGTCTCCTGTGGTAGGGCTGCCCCGTGGCTTACGGTTCATTGTCTGGGTAGCACAGGTGCTCCTTCGTGGTAGTGACAGCACACATGAACAGGACTTTTAGTCAGGTTCGTTTAAAGAATAGATAGAAGTCTCACTCCTCAGAAGCTGGCTGCCAAATCAAAGCAAACACGTCCCTCCTTCCCTGTTATGGATGCAGCTCAGTGACAGCTTGCAGTGTCTCCTCCGGTGCTCATCCTCTGAACTCTTCAACTTTTTATCTGCTGGATTTCTGTCTTCTGACAGGCCTGTTACCCAGACTCCACTTCGTCTAGTCTCTTTGTAGTGCAGTGCTTGATCTCTCCGTGAGCTGTTGCTTGTAGCACAAAGTCTTAACAGTCTGAAAAAAGGGTTTGGTGAATCTTAATTTCTACCAGAAAGCAGCGCAATCAAAACAAGTCAACAGGTACAATCATAACTATACTAGTTATCCACCTTGTTAAGTTAGCAAACAGCTGCTACTTCAACGTCTAGCAGGTACGTAGAAGCATTAGTGATCAATAAGATGCTTTTAACTGGGGCTTCATCTCCAACAAGTCCTGAGAAATATATTTTGGACTTTAGCAAGTAGATATTCAGAATTTTGTGCCAGCCGCTGTCATGTGGTCCTGGGCGGGTAGTGGACTGATCAGTCACTATACAACTATGACTGTCAAACGGAAACAATGAGCTAAAGGAAATACCTGCTGTCCTCTGTAGATGTCTCCTATTAACTAGAAAGGCATCTTTTTCTGTAGCTCAAGCCAATATGTGCAGGATTTTTATCACCTGTTTGGAGGTGTTTCTGTTGTGCATCTCCTGATATATAGCTTGAAGAACAATAAAGACAATCTTGAACATATCAGTGCAGATTTGAATAGACCTAAAGCAATGATCCAGATTCTAGTGTTTGGGTTGTGGGTTTTTTTGTTATTCAGAGTTTAGGCTGCAGCTGATATTTAAAGCTTTAAATACCAGCACCTGTGCAAATGTCTTTGGACAACACACTGAAAAATGTTGCTCCCATCAGTTTGTATGGCAGAAAACCACCCGTCTGATCAAGCATATGGAAGCTAAATGCAGCCACATGTCAGCACCTGCCTGAATAATCGTTGGCTGGCTGCTATTAATTAGACACCACATCAACTCTTCTGCACAGTATTCTGGTGTTTGTGTGTCGTGAGCAGTGAAAACATTTCAGTCTGAAGTCTGAAGAGATGGAGGCTGCTCCAGCAGGTAAATAACTCTCCTGGGCTTTTCCAAGGGTTCTGTTGTTTCTCTTTAAAGGTACAACAGAATGCAAACTTCCTTTGAAGGTTGTTTTGGAGCGTGCATCATTAGCTGTCGGTAGAACGAAGGCCTCAGCTTGTAGTTCATGACTGGGTCATTAAAGCTGTCTGCATGCTGCTGTCTCACTATTGACTCAGCAGCAGAAATGAGCTCCTCTTCATGTAGCCATGATTGATTTTGTACATACAACAGCTTTGTTCCTAATTTGGTAATTAGTTCCCTGGGTGATAAATGCTGACACTAATAACCAAATGAGGCTGAAGCTCCTCCTTACTTACCGTCACTAAACATACAATTAATACAACAAGTCTGTTAACCAGGACAACCATAGAGATGGTTTGTCCCTGTGATAAGGCCTGTAGGAAGCCACCAGCAGTAGGAGATAAACCACCCATTTACCATGACTGCTACGAGGAGGATTTGTCAGAGTTTGGTGCAAAAACAGTGAAGTTAGGTTAAGGAGTAGATCATGGTTTGGATTAAAACGGTTAGAAGAAATGCTGATTTACATCATGATACAGCACATGAAGAGCAGCGGCTTGTTGTCATCCATCCATCATCTCTACACCTTAATCCTCACCAGGGTCATTGGGGGCGGAGCCTATTCCAGCTGACTCAGGGTGAAGGCAGGTTCACCTGGACAGGTAACCAGTCTATCACAGGGCTACACTTAGAGACAGACAACCAAGCACACTCACATTCACACCTACGGTGCTAACCACTGAGCCACCTTGTAGCCGTTTGTTGTCATGGTTACTGTAATAAACACATGGTTAAGGTCGTGGAAAGCTCGTGGTCAGAAGAAACCCTGTTAGGTGTCAAACAGGACATGAAGAGCAGCCTTCTGTGTTAAAGTCCGGCGTTTCATGGACCCATCCACCCCGACTTCCTCCTCACTTTGTGACTGTAACACCACCTGACCTCCTTTGCTCCAGTCATAGTTACCATGGTCACTAGAGGGCGCTGTCACAGTGGAGCAGAACCATTAATCATAATAACCTGCACAAACATGATTCATTATATTTATTTTTAGTTAATAGTGTGTGTGGGGTAAACAGCTGACGTCACTGCCAGTGTGTGTTGTGTTGCATTTAACAACAAACTGTAAATGAATGACAGCATGCTGGAGAACAGCGACACCTCTTTGAATCTCTCCTCAGGTTTTAGGACTTCTCTTTACAACCTGACCTGACCTATTCTCATCCTTCTTAGACTGTAGAAAGGCCCAGCCTCACACAGTCTTTCAGGAGCAGTGCTTTTTTTTCTCTCTCTGCCTATTTTTACTAACTGGGTTGGAAGTAAACCTTTAAGTAACACAGCAGTTGTCACATCCAGCTTGAATTTGGGTCCAATAAGCCTTGACATGAAGAAATGTTTGACTTAAGCGCTGACAACTGAAACTCTCTTAAACCTGTCCCCCTTTGACCAATCCCTGTCTTTCAAATCCTCAGTAAAGGAATGATTAGAGCTTCGAGAACTGGGGCATTTTATATAAAGACAACCCCTCTGCTCAGCTGTGCTCGGCTTTATGGATTGCAGTTCATTTATATCATAAGCTTTCTTTTTTCCGGGCTGACCGTGTGGCGGAGGCCTCTCAGGGAAGAGCTCATGAGTTTTCAGTGTGTCTGATGCTTCATGCAGAATTGAATGAGCAGTTTTCCTCACAACAAGGAGAGTGACTCAGACGTAGAGGGGGATACCTACGAAAATAGGTCTGCCTCGCTGTGAGAAAGCCATCCTTCAGCAGCACAGAGATCTACTGGGGCAAAGCCGTAACCTTCAAAGAGAATCAAACAACTCAGTACCAAACAGAACACACAGAAACAGTCTGAGCTGCTCGTACGCTACCTTCAGGATAGTCTGACAGCACTGTCAACAAACAGAAGACTGTCTTCCAGCAAGTCAACCTGTCAGCTTTTACTAAAAAGAACCAACGCTATGAAACTGTGTGTCAGCCGATCAAAGCAGCCGTATAACGAGCCTGGTTCCAGACTTCTGAACTGCTGCAGTTCAAACAGGTCAGATACTGAGTTCGCTGACGCCTCCCCCAACTGGAGAACTGAACAATCTGAGATTCGTAGACGGGTTTAAACGTGGGAATGTCATTTGAGTTAACCCTGACTCTGCAGTCATGCAGAAATCCGTGTGATTTGTAGATGATTGCTCCTGGCGTGGAAGGATTTCTACATCTGTTGTTAATATCACCGGGGCCTTAGACAAGCCTTAGATCTTGGTAAGGTGACACCGTGCACCTTCAAGGAGGACAACAGACCCCAGAGGTCGGAGGTTTAGATTAGACAGGTTTCAGTTTTCAGCTGGTTCTAACCCATGATTCTAATTTGAGGAATTTAAAGGCGTGATAATGTTTGTTTTTTTAAAAGTCCAGAACCCAACAGTGTCCCATAGGATCTACTGAGTTGGTCACATGACCGTATTTATTTGATTATTGTGAACGCTGTGAAGTCAAACTGCTGCTAGAACCCACAAATTCAGCTTCAGTTGTCTCTGAAAACCACACCTGAGGATGGACATGTCTACTGGTTTGTTAGGGAAAAACTAATCAGAGTGTGTGGCCCCGAACCAGACGGTGTCCACTACACACAAACACAACGTCATGAATGGTTGAATGGAGTCGCAGTTATTGGGCAGGTCACCTTTAAGGTGTCTTTTAGCAAACTGAAGTCTCCACCTGTTTACAAGGCATTTGTATTTTTTAGGCCTTTGGTCACTGTTACTGTGGGGAAGCTATGATCCAGATCTTATGCTGAATAAAACATGGCTGTTGGCTCTGAGATCACTTTTCTTATTTTAAACTGTTCTCCAGTTTAACTCCTTACTGTCCTGGAGGCTAAAATCTATTAAAACAGAAAACAGTCACCTTTGGGGCAGACTTGTGAAGGTTCCTAAAACACTAGAAAGACTCCTGGATTAGTGAGGAACAGCTCTTATTTAGTATTATCGATCTGTCTTGTAAAACAGCTCACAGTGTAATATTTATGATGCTCGGTGCAAAGTGTTCCTACTGCACCAACACAGATGGTCTGCTGATGTCTGGTACAGAGCTAAATTAAGAACATATTGCGTGATGAAAAGTAATTAGAGTATAGAGCCTCATGTGAAGTCGAATTTAACTGAAAGTCAAAGATATCTGTGCCTTCATGTACATCAGCGATAGAATCAGAACGCTGGTCTCCCGAAAGTAGAAAGACTTTGTTCACTGTGGGATTCATGTGAGACTGTTCATTTTGAAAATTTAATTTAATTTAAAGCGCCATATGAAATGTTTTATTAGTGGTGTGTCTAACCAACACAATGAGGTCCCATTACCTACAACTTTAGTTATGCTCTGAAACATATCAGAACAGAAATGACCAGAATAAAATCTGTTCAATATGAAGTGATGCTGCACGTGACCACTCACTGCTTAGAGCTAGAATATGTGCCAATACAGTCAGAGGTTGTTGTAGCTGAGCTGGATGGAATAATACAGTGAAAAGGCAAATTAAGTGCTTGGTGTGGACGTCCATGACTCTCTGCCTCTGAGCCTCGATTACAGATAAGCGGCATCGGATAATGAGAATAATAATGAGAGGAGAAGACAAAGGCGAGGACTGGCCGCTCACCTCGACGTGTAATTGGCTGTCTTTACAGCTTCAGCACTTGCTGCTGGAAGTTATTATGCACAAAGAATACCGACACGTAGACAGAACGCTTTTTAGTTCTTACAGCTTTAAAGACAGGTTCTGGTCTGAGGCCCTGACAGGAAGTGTGAAGTGTTCTCCTGGATGAATGATGATGTGAAACTGACTGGAGGGAACGTTTGTTGTTGCTGGTTTCATTTGTACAACATGGGACCGGAGACACAGGTCTTTATTT
>NW_007577916.1:341412-347389 GCF_000690725.1 Stegastes partitus
GTACGTCCACATGGTCGGGCGCTTTACATGCATGAGGCAGTAACTGAATAACTATACATGTGAGGACAGTGAGGGTAGTCTAAGTGGGGATGTGTCTTCAGCTCTTTATGGCACGTTTAGATTGTCTTCATCAGTCACTATGAACACTGATACCTGAGTTGTGATGCTGATTGATGATGAAACTAATCACATTGTGTTTTATAATTAAACAACGGTCACAATCAGATCAAAATGTCGTGAACATCAAAACATTAACCTCACCTCCGTAAAATACTGAACTGTCTCATTGAAATCATCCAGCTTCTGCTGAAAGAATTAGTCTCAGAGACCTGAACCAGGCATGTTCAGGGACATTATCTGGTCTACAGATCTGAATCCAACATTAGGAGCTGCCTGATCTTCAAAGACATCCAAAGTACGTTTCAGAACCATCCTGACACTCGAGCACCCTTGTGCCTAACAGCATAATTGCAATGTTTGTTAATTAGTCCCATAAAATGATTTAGAAGTGTTGCACTGAGCACAGCCTTCCAGCCACTCGGGTCTTTTCTACCTCTGCTGCTAATCTGGCTCTGTAGACTGGATTTAGAGTGGCTGGCGTGTCCTACTATTGAACCTCTGCAGTGAATAGCGGTAGCCTGGAGCACATCTGTTCAGAAGGCTAATCCACAAAAGGCTGGTCCCTTGCATAATGCTCCCACTGGGCAACCACTTCAGCTGGCACAAACAAGCCACACAACAATGGTGTCGCTGAAACTAGCGGCGCTGAGGCTACGTGCTGAGCAGGAGGAGAGCTCTGCTAAGCTAAACCGGGCCAGTAGAGGTCTGAGTGCTGCTAACTGAGCTGACCCCGTTTCAGAAGCCTGCCCTTGGCTTTTCCCCTTCATCTAATTCTCCCTTCTATTTTATATTCAACCCCCCTCTTCCTCTGTCAGTCTCCTTTCTCCTTATTATCAATGTCTTTCGCTCGTGTTCTTGCATTTGTGTTGTAGGCCTGCATTCCTCACGCCCGACCCGTTCACCTTGCTGCTCGTCTTTATTTGATATTCTGAAGTCTAAACCCTGCAATCTAATATAATCCGGCACCAGATACAGTACAGCGGCCTGTCAGGGTTCAGACCCTCACAGACAAAGGAGCTAATACGCTGCGTTATTATCATTTAAGCGTTTGATATCCGTGTGTGTACAGTTGGCTTGTTTCTCATATTAGCAAACAGAACTAAAGTCAATAAAGCATTGTTGGAGCTGGTTGATACCAGACATCGACTGAATGGCTGGTACTGAAGCAGGCAACGGGTCTAGAATTAAATTAGAAAAACACAGTAAAGGTCTTCAAGTGATCGCTGTGAAATACGTGAAAAGCTGAATACTTTGTCATGTAAAAATGAAAGCTGCAGTGGTTTCCTAAAGATGGATTCTAGTCGAGCTGAACATACTGTGAGTGAGTGCCAATACCCACACCGAGCAGAGAGAATGTATTATCTTTATTTCCAATCACTCAGTTCACTCCCAGTGGAAAAGCCCTATAAAATCAGACAACTTGTGTTCTCTAACACACTCCACTGCTCTCAGCTACTCTGTTGACTCACAGTGAATGGCTGCTGCATTGCACAGCCTGCTCCTGGCAGGGCTGATAAAGTAAAAATGTCTTGAAGGTTGCTTTGATAACGCAATGTGTCCAGCCGAGTGAATAGCCTTCCACCCTCGCTGTGAAGGAATGCAGAAAATGCTTGCACAACCTCCCCGGTGTTGCAACGCCGACGGACGAGGATAGACGTACAGTAAATACGTCCAAGTCTGTGTTTGGCTGAAAGAGGGAGATCTCTGGGTGCGTCTGCTGGAAAATAATCAGAGGTGTTATGGTGGATTTGATGCGGTTTAATCAGCTTTTTGAGCAAATTTTAGTTTCCGGTTTGGTATTTGTTAGGCGCTGAAAGACCCAGGAGGCCATGCTGTTGACGTGTTGCATAATCCAGTTTACCTGTTGTGCTGGTAAATGCAGTCCTCCATCATTAGTAGAGAACTCCATGACCTGTTCACGACCAACAGTGAAATGTGAGCATTCAGTGACTTTCTTATGGCAGACGACGTATGAGTATTTGAAATGCACCAGAGCTAAACTGGACGCATCAACAAAACTAAGGAGGAGAAATGATCAATATAAGATGCTGTCACCTACAAGTAAAGTTGGTCTGAATATTAATGCAGTTTATTATTTACATAAACATAAAAGCCGTCACGAGTTAACTTGAATCTAAGCTGAACATTGTCTTATCATGGTATGCAGGCTTTGGTTACACAGAACACGTAGGAGACATCCATCCATCATCTCTACACCTTCATCCTCACTAGGGTCATGGGGGGCGGAGCCTATCCCAGCTGACTCAGGATGAAGGCAGGTTCACCTGGACAGGTAACCAGTCTATCACAGGGCTACACTTAGAGACAGACGGAGACAAATATAAAAAAAACAAAAAAAAACAAACAGAAAATGTAAGTAGTAAAATATCTGTCTCATGTGGAGTTTCCCTTTCCGTCCAGTGCTGGTAAAACCTGTGGCACATGTGACCTGTTTTATTCAGTCCTGAAAGTATTTTGCTTCAGAGTTAATCTGGTTTTGAAAAGTTCGGAAGCAGCTGACAGGCGTCACGGATAAACCTGGACTCAGGACTTCAGTTACCATTGGTGCGACGTGGCTGAAGTCATTATTAGTGCCCTTTACAAATACATCTTTCCCACCAACCTGTTTAGATATTTTGGGTGACATCGTTTATTTTCAGACTCATTCTTGTTGTCGTTCAGTTCCTAATTTCCTTTTTCTAATTCACTGGTTTGCCTTAACTTGTCTTGTATTTGAAGAGAACTGTCTTCATGTGAGAAAATAAACTTTTTGCATGTGAAACTGGACACGTGAAGATCAAACTTATGAATTTACCTCTAGTGGTAAACACAGTTTTCAGCTTTTATCCACACCTCTGAACACTTTCTAACTCGAGCATGCTTATATAGAGCAGCTTGGCATTCACTGTCACATACAGTAGCACAGAAAGCTCTGAAAAAAGTGCTATAAATGCATCTTGAGACGGGTTTCTAGGAAAGTGTAGCTGCCATCCAGGATGTGCTCCAGTAGGCACAGCCACTAAAAATAGTCCAGGTTTATATTTAGGTCAGAACCTGTTGTGTGCACAGAATGCTGCTGTTGGATTCAGAGCTGCTTCTGCCATCTTGTGGACTGTGAGTGCCACTGCAGCAGTAGGTTGCTGTGAAATCCTCAGTCATGTGGTCTGATCCCTGTTTAGGGAGGAATATTTGATGAAAACCTCAAGAGGAAATAAAAAGCGGCTATTTTGGAACTGGTGCATGTTTGCAATGCGTCCTGTGATGTGCTGTGCTGGAGGTGTCGGTGTGACAGGAAGCTGAAGAGAAGCAGCCTGGAGGGGATGAAAAGAAAAACGGGGGGAGGGAGGAGAGAGCAGAACAAGAGCGAAGCTGCTTGGTGAGAGCAGGAGGAGGAGGAGGAGGAGGAGGAGGAGGAAGGCAGGATGAGGAGAGGAGTAGCGGAGGAGGTGCAGGAGACCACCATGAGATCCAGGGTGTGAAGGAGCGGAAACGTTCAGCAGTAGGGATGCTGCTCACGCTGCTTTTCTACCTTCGAGTCAAAGGTAGGAGATGTGGGCTGAGTGTGGATGATTCTGTAAACCGGGATTCTGACAATCTCAGGTCATCTGAGGTCTGTGCAGACATGTCAGGCTCGACAGAGGGGTTGAACGGCCACCGAGTTGAGCCGAGGTGAGCTGGTTTTCCGTTTTGCCAGTGATGACATCATTAAGTATGAGCTAGTTAGGGAAATGCAGGAGGCTGCTGTTGGGATGAGACGTGTTTCTGCTTTTAATCCCGATAGGGCTCAGACACCAAAATCACTCCACTGTCTTGCTGCATGCAAACAGAACGTGGACTAGATCCGTTTTCCGTTGTATCAGTTAGAGACGGTAACTGTTTAAGATGCAGCAGCTGCATGTAAATGGAGTATCTGCCATGTTTCCGTTGTGTCTTTGCTCCCAGCATGTGAGGCTCTCCTCTGTCAGCGCTGACAACTTTGTGCCTCTCGGTTGTTTTCAGACCCGCGCTGATTGGGATTCATGTGACCTATTAGAAACCCATCAGTCTGTCCTTGGAGAAGTGATTCATAACGATGTGATGTCTGTAAACACTTATGTGTGAATGCTGGTTTAATGACAGTGGGTTTGTTTCAGACGACACTTTGGGAGGTCACTCTCTGCTCTACATACTATTTATTGCTGCACTTCAGCAAATCAATTATTCAAAATTGCCACAGTTGACATTGAGTGTGAACCGTTCTGTATTAACTTTTTGTCCTGTGGATAAGTCAGTTTACCTTTTACTTGTCCTGGCGTGAAGGTCACTTCTTCACATAAACCAAAGTTTAATTCAGACGTCCTTCAGTCTGCTCCCACAGCACACAGCTAACACCTGGTGGTCTGAGCCTACACACAGGAGTTTGTTTAGAGGTGTTTTGCTTAGTCCATGTATTTCATGGTCAGTGTGACAAATTTCATGAGAGCAGATTATAATTCTAATAGCTACCGTAATAGTTATAGTATATATAGTGCATTGTTATATCTGGATGACCGTACTGTGGTGTGCCAGAAAAAAAAGATTTGGGATGTCCCAGTACTTAGTAATGTTGTCTGTCAGAAACAGCAGGATGTCCGACTACATCTGGTCGGATTTAACGTCATCATTACCCACAATCCTCTCCACCATAGATGACAGCTGATTTTACTACATGCTGCTATTAATATGTGAGAAAGTTCAATATTAGGACAAAGTAAGGGCAGGTATGGTAAGGACAAGGGCACATTATGCCATTTGAAATGAGTAAGGTGTACAGCTGCTAATGCTAGCTAGCTAACTTCACTTGTCAATCGTACTGCCTCCAGCAGACATGGCAGAACATTACCTCTTCTTCTTAATGCCCTCAGTCAGATTCATCTTTCCGACTGTCTGCGACTGTTTGTTCTGTTTGCCCAGTATGCTGCAGCTGTTGTACTGGTTAGTTCCTCCTCTCAGTGCTCTCCTGGCACTTGGCCTCCACACCGTCACCATGCGTGGAGCAGCAGCTTGTAGGTTGTTCATGGGCTTGTTTGTCTTAACGTCCACACCTGCAAGTTGTAGATAAAAGCCACGTACGAGGAGTTATACTGTCATCAGTCTCTTGGTGCTGGAGTTTTCCATACTTCTGTGGTCACTGATGTTTTTTATTCCCCAGTTATTAACCGATGGTATTTACTGAAATAAAACTCTCATGTTTGGAACCTTGTCTTGGTCTCTACGTTTCTAATGAGCTGGATCATAATAACCGTTGTGTGTGTTCAGTGTATCCCCACTGCATCGATGTGTGTTTGGGCAGGTCCTGTTGAACTGTTTGGCGGGAACAGTTCATTGAGCTGCCCCTTGTTTGTACAGTACACTTGTGGATTTGTAAGTAAGAAGCAATTAATTCACTAATTAACACATCAGTGTGTTTAAGTTATAATCTGTGTTGAGCTGTTTCATGTATGGGATCTTTAAGACTGTGTGTTTTTCTGTGGTGGCTGCTTTGCTGGGCTGCTTGTCTTTAAGTGACTGGAGTGACTTTGTGGAGGTGAGCCTGCTGATGTGTGGCCGCTGCCCTCAACACTTGTTTCCTCAGGTCTGAAGGACCGAGGTCAGACGAGACTACAGAGGGGTGAATGAAAGCCAGGAGAGTCTTACCTTGTGTCTGAACTCATCCCCTCACTCCCTGCTCTCTGCTGCCTTTCTAAGGACAGCTATGTAGTGAACTATGTAGGGAGCAGCCTGGCAGGAGTGAAAGTTTGGATCCTACTCGAGTCATGGTGCCATTAATCACATCGGTACCGGTGATTTGTGCTGCAGCAGAGTCGTGCAAACACATCACATTCAGTTTATTACATGG
>NW_007577916.1:348209-390060 GCF_000690725.1 Stegastes partitus
ATAAACAAGCTGCCACCACCTCACAGCTGTGCAGTGGATAAAACAGATCAAACTTTTAAACTCTTCCATTCGTTCTGGTGTTTTTTTCTGGCTGAAAAAGCACAATAATGGACACAACACCAGAGGCTTAACAGCTATATCAGACATTCACAACAGTGATGGAATATAATTCTGGCTGTTTGGGTTTTACTGCAGACTCCAAATAACCCAGACTGAACTCTGAGGACATGAACCCAGTGCCATCAGTGGTAGTGCTGCTGGAATAACTGGTCATCCAGTATGAAGGCGATTAACAGCAAAGGCAGTGAAGCTAGTGTGTGACGATGGAGTCTTCTCCAGTGTAAGCTGCTGCAAACTGAAGGATTCTCTTTGGGTTGTTGGTTAGTTGTCACTCACTAAATGTCTCTTGGGAAAAAGTCATTAGATTAATCAATAATGAATCTGTTCTCAAATCCAGTGTGTAAAACATTTTCATCGTCTTTCTGTGCGTGAACTGCTGACAGCAGACTGGAGGGCGGCTCAGACCAACACAGCCGTCAGTCTGACACCAGACAGACAGACGGAGGAGTTCTGATAAATGAACAAGCAATAAAACACTGACCCGGTAGCTCACAGGATGGACCACGGCACAATTTTCTGCTCTCTCGCTGTAGTCCGGCGTGGACAGGGTGAATTATCCACCGACATGTAATCTTCTGCTGATGTCTGATGAGTCTCTTCTCGCTCAGATTTCATTGGCTGTGCTCGCTGTTGTCTTTATTTCTGGTTTCCTGAAGCACTGGTCACTGTTCTCCTGAACTGTCCACATTCACAGCATCCAGCATGTTCCAGCTGTGTGTGGAAGGAAGCAGGGGGGCATCAATAACTGCACTCGGTGTGTAGATGTTCTGCTTATATACCCACACCGACGACCAGGGGATCGATTTGTAACGGATTTGAGTTCTTGTGCATGTTTTTGTTTTTTAAAAAAGATGAACAGAAAGTTGCTCTCTGCCTGTGGCAGCTAGTAGCACCAGGAACTGCACAGTAAGGACTGCCAGTACACAGTGGATGTGGATGGAACATCTACACTTCTGGACCACTTCATTTAGGTTTACCGTTTACATCCTGCTTAGAGGTGAATATTGAAATGGTCATGAATCCACAGGCAGAGCGAGAACAAACCTGTAACAGAGTTTATACATGCTTGAGTTTGCCATTCCTCAAAAACTGTCTTAGATTTTCTTTGGGGTGTGGACTTAGATTTATTTATTTATTTTAAAGTTTTTCTTTGACCTCTTGGATTCGAACCCATGGCCGCTGCATCGGGGACTAGAGCCCCTGTACTTGGGTCGCCAGCTCAACCAGCTGAGCTGTAGCGGCGGCCCGTGGACTTTTAATGATTAACTTACACCATGCTCCAGTTTTTCTTTATGAAGCTACCTGCCTGCCTTCCTGCTGCACCTGTCCCAGTAAAGTTCATCAAGACCTCGTCAAAGCAGTGTAGTACCTAATAAAACAGAATCGCATGCTGAACAACGTACTCCAGATGAGTCCACTGTGAGTCCTGCAGACAGCCTGGTAGGCAGTGACCACATCACACACAGAAACCTGGTGGACATCAGCACCATCTAAACAACTCAGTCTGATTATAAATGTGTACGGGTTCTCAGAGGAACCATGTGCGTTGTGAAAACAGTAATGTGTTGCTTTTAAATGGTTCAAAAACAGAACGGCAGCTCATTATGCTTCACATTTATGTTAATATATTGGCCATAATCACATTGTTGTGCTCATGGACACATCACAGACCACCACAACTGGTCTGACTGGTTCACACAGGGAAGCTGATGCTTCTTCAAAACAACGTGTCGACACAGAAGACTGTAATGTCATCGGCATAGCGATGGTCATGTTTCTTGTTCTGAAATGTCTTCCAAGTCATGAACAAACGTCTGGTTGCATCGTCTCCCTTTTGTAGTATTCTCAGTAAAACTAACATGTATTAGTACCAACTCTAACATAATCCTCATTGTTTCATCGTTTGAAGCTCTGGAGGACACTGAACTCAGAGGCATAGAAACCCACCGCTAGCTCATGATGAAGTGATGTAATCAGCTGCAGAAAATAGAAGTTTAAAATGACCAAATAAATTGAATTTGTGAAAACTGAGACTGAGGACAGGACAGGAATGATGATGCTATAGTGTTTCAGTGTTATTCTGGGAATATTGGATTAATATCCGGTGATAAAAAACATCATAATTATTCAGTCGTGCAGTGTGGAAAAGAATTAAGTCAAGTTAATTTTATTTGTATAGCACAGTTTACAACATGTGTCACTACACAGCGCTGAACAGAGTCAGGTACAGACCGTACACATTTAAACCCAACAAGTCGCCTTTGGACTCTCTGAACAAGCAGTCGGCAACCGTAGGAAGAACTAGAGGCAGAATCATTTTTAAATCAATCACCTGTTTTGCAAAAATAATATTATAACTGTTCATACTAATGAGTTCTCCCCTCAGATGAAACAAGTCTTTGTACACAAAAGCAGCTCATTATGATTTCTAAATTATGCTGATTTAATCAGGGCCAGAAGTGGAGTTCTGAATATTGTCAGACAAAAAACTTTAAGTTACATGTATGTGTGACTTCTACGTCTCATTATAACGGCGATAACAGCCAAAGAATCCAGTCACCAGTTGGGTCATCAGCCCAGAACCCGTAACGTGTTTACTGACCTGGATTCGCTGGTCTGTTGTCTCTCAGTTCGTGGTTTTTGAAGAGTTTCGCCCTCTGGTCTTTGTTAGTTTAAATAATACAGGATACAGAAACCTCTTTAATCAGTAAACCTGGTCCTCAGAAATATCCGTTATCATAAAACAGTAACAGTACATGTCTTATAAACGTAATGGTTCACATAATCTACAGTTATTATTAGTCTTAGTGTGAGTTTTCATTGGAGCTGTAACTGAGTATATGTCTGATACTGTTTTTCAGTGGCACTTAGAAAATTATAGACCAGAAATTGAATTTATATGCTTAAAACTGAATAGTTGTGTAATCATTAAGAGAAAAGTCAGGTTTTCCCTTTAATTGTTTGGATAACAAGGCAACCTGAGGAATTCCTCCACCTTGGCTGTTGGACCTGTAGTATTTCTAAATAGTAAAAACATCTGTGTAGCCTTGTACAGGTCAATAAATAAATAAATGAAGAGTTCAGAAACAGATCACTCCATCACCACAGACCTTCATAAACCCACGTTTCCATCATCTACCTGAGACAACATCAGTCAAACTTCAGTTATCTCTGTTTCTGTCATTTCCACAGAGTCAGATCCGCTCAGCTTCAGTTTGACTGAAATCATCTCAAGAAAACAACAAAAAAATAAATAATCTGAAAAAATGGAGTGATCTGTTTCTGCAAACGAACTCTTCAAATACAGTTGATCACAAATACTGCAGTGAGCGTTATCGTTTGTTTTGTCTGTTGAGCCTGGAAGGGGAAATCCTCCGTTCACATATGTCAGGAAGCTGGGGTCGGAGTATAGGGTCAGCCCCACTGAGGCTGGCCTGGTGCACACAGGGTGGAGGGCCTTGCTCAGGGCCACAGCAGGGGCGGCTTGGCTGGACTTTGAACCCCGACCGTCAGACCAGTAGCCCCCAGTAGCCCCCAGTAGCCTCAACCACTGACAACCCACTGCCCTAGTCTGTACATGGTGGCCTCAGGGCCCAATTTATAGAAACGATTCCATGCTTTGAACACATTGCACACGCCTCACATCTCAGATATGGGTGCAGGGGTAACATGGTGGTAGATCAGTTGCCATGGCGTCACCCAGACCGTCTGACTCATCAACATGTAACACCGTCTGCAGTCCAGAGGATCCCACACACTCGTTTGTCTACGCTGTCATCCAGTCCGTCTATGGCTGCCTCCTACCATATCCATTTCAGAAAACACTGATGGCGCTCAAAAGCCCTTACCGGCTCCCAAAACCGCATCAGCGTGGGCTGTCCAAACTTTAAATTGGATGTCTTTTGTAATTTCATGCACTTTGCAACGTCTGTGGTCTCCGTCTTTATCTGGAACGTGGTGATTAAAGGACAAGCGAACAAATGCTTTATTTAACAGCCAAACTAGCAAATTTAGTCATGGCACCGCTCAACAGTCTCCGTCACAAAGGTCTAATTGTGTCTAAAAACGCCTCAGGCCTGTTTCATTGATCCCTTTCAGCTTCTTTGAAAGTGGAAGCCAGTAATAACCTTGCTTTATATAAAAGCCTTTAACAAGTGGGACAGTGTCCAGAAAATGCCTAAACGTTGGTAAGTTAGTTCCACCCTGACAGAGGCACATCCTTCACTGTGGAGTACAGCTGCTGATCCCTAAGGAACCTTCTGAAAACACAATACAGAGCATTCTCCGTCTTGATGCCTTCTCTCTCTCTCTCTTTTTTTTTTTTGTTGGTATTTAAGCAAAGGGGCGGGTGTTGTTGGTAGCAACTTGTATGCTGCTACTTTCCTGTGAGTGAGAGGAACAATGTCTGGAAGTGAGTCAAACCCTCGTAAATGTCCTGTCCTGGAGAGATTTGGTAGTACCACCCTGTCGTCCTGCTCCACGGCTCCCCACATAATCTACAGTATATCACCAGCAGGCTGTCTGCAGTTCTTTATACCTTCAGCGGACAAAATGGCAGGACTGTGCGCGCTGGCCTTTGCATCCGGAGGTGTAGTATTGTGTTTTGATTCGTAATCTGAGAGCTGCTTCTGACTCGCTTGCTTTGTTCCTTTGCTCTGCGTCTTTCTTACTCTCATTCTGGCACCTTGGCAGAAAAATGGGGCAATGCAACACTCGATGTGCTCCTGAGGGGGATGTTGTAATAGGTCAGCTTTTTGAAGGTCTGCTAGTCAAGTGCAAGTGGTGTGTTGCAAGTGTGTGTGAGGCGGCGGCGGCGGCGGCGGCGTTTCTGGTTTGCATCGCCTTCAGGCTGCGAGGGATCCAACTAAGATGTGCATAAGACCTCATTAACTCTCCTAATCCACAAATTACTGTTAAAGCAACAACCTTTGTTATCACTAGAGGGGATTCAAGATGTTGTCATTTGCTGTTTTACAGCTGATAGCCGCATGACTGTGGGTAAAACATGAAGGAATGGACGAGAAACCACTAAAATGAACAGATTTTTGAGCCAATATTGTATATATATTTTTAGCCTTTGGGCCTTTGAAACGAGTAAATAGTTGAATTTAGTCGCTCTACATTGAAACCAGGACAGAAATATGGTTAATTAAAAACACATTTAAAATATAGAGACTGGAATGTCATCTGTCCAATCATTTGTTTTCTAGTATGGGTTAAATTAATTAGTTTAATTTGTTACCGACTTTAGGCAAAGCAGGTGTATTTGTATAGCACAAGTAGTAGTATTATTATTTTATGCATGACAGTGACCAGTAACTTGTTCAACATCTAGACTAGTCCTGATAACAGTGGACGGTTTCAGAGGTTTGTCTGCATTCAGCTTATCCAGGGTTTGAATCGTAAAAGCCGGTTACTCCCTAGAATAATACAGTTATAAATAAATGTGTTAATGGAGTGACTCAGACCAGCCGTATGGAAGATAAACACACGTTTAAGAGAAAACTCTTTACTCGTGTGTTTTAGATCTTCTATCTAACCGCTCATCTCTTCATCAACACTCTGATGAAAGACGCTGAGCTGCAATTCACAACTCTGTCAAAACATCTGTCGCAGTTAATTATTTAATGGCATGCGCTGTGTTTAGCGTCCGATGTGGGCATGCGGCGCGTCATGAGATCTCCAGGTTCACCTTCGTCACACTTCTCCTCACATCGTCTCACCCCCCCGGCCGCCTCCCTCACCCACCAGTACCAGTGCAGGGGAAGAAATACTGGGTAACTATGGAAACACACTGCAGTGATTCTCAGAGGCAGGCGGCACTTTTCTTTAAAGGGCTCGACTTAACAGGATTAGAGAGAATTCACAGTCGAGGCCCTAAAGAGCAGGGCCTCTTTGTGTCTCCCCTCTGCTCGCTTTCACTCTGATCTGAGCAGCGAGGGAGACCCAGAGAGAGGCAGAAAGAATCTGGAGCCGCTGAAACACTGATCATAATGCCAGAGAGAAGGAAGGTACGGCTGCTAATGGACGGTTTAGACAGGAGAGACCTCAGCGACGGTGACATTAGACCGGTGATAGCTTTCTGAAATGATGCTGTAGTGTTGCCTCGGTTGGTACCTCAAGTGTTTTAAATCCCCGTCTCTATGAGTGCATGTGTTCAGAAGGAAACAAACTCTATCTGCTTGCCAAAAACGATGTCATATGTATATGGGAGGGAGAACAGACAGAGTGGAACATTTACATGAAGCGAGGCGAGCACTGTTATTAAAATGGCTAATTTACAGACAGACTACATCATCTAGATCTCACCGTTATCAGTGTTTAGGTTGCTGCTCCTGTGTCCTATAGTGGAAGGGATCATGAAAAAGGAATCACACAAACAGAGGAAATGTGGCACAAATGGCAGCTTTATACCCAGAATCCTCATCAGTGAGTCAGACTAGATGGCCCCCTGTTAAAACCATCTGGACCCAGAGTTCACCCCAGGGTATGGAAATATGAAGAGATCCGTCGCTCAAGAGATAAACAGCAAATCTAATATACAGTGTGCTTAACCTTGTTCTTCATGATGGCAGAGTGGGTTTTTAGAAGTGGACAAAGGGGGATTTGTTGTTGAGATGCGCTGTTATTGGCGGACAAAGTCGTCTTGACATCCTCACAGCTAACTAATAATAGCTGGTGTATGGCGGGCTTGGGCTACCATAGCAACAGAGGCAAAAAACGAGGGAGTAGAGGAGAATATCACAGCCGCACCCATCGCTGGAGCAACCAACCAGACTGGAAAACCAGTGCAGACTGGGGGGAGGCACTGGGATGGTGGCTAATGAATAATTAGTGGGAGTCAGGAGGGCAGGGCCTGTATGGTTCACTTACTGCTGATGTTTTATTTGACTTTTTTTGTAAACAGCAGAAGACAACACAAGCATGATGTCTGGTAGTTTATTGATTTGTAGAAATGCTGCTGTTTGTTCACATTATGTTCACATTATGTTCACATTATGTTGGGCTGGAAGGCTTTACATTCTGGACAAGGGGCATGGAGTTGGAAAGACGTGGATGTTTATCAGGCCAAAGAGAGATTTGAGTTTGTTTAAGTTTGAGCAATTTAGAACACTAGTCAGTGCATTCACTACTTTCTGGCTTGTTTACATATTTAATAGAAGTGGCCTTTGTCTTTTTTTGTTTTTTTATCAAATATGGGATGAAACAGTGCATTTGTTGGGCCTGTTTTCTATCCTCTAGCAGCAGGACTGGTTGGAGATGAGACTGAAAAGCCACACAGCCCAGTCCTGGTGCTTTCAACTGTCTTGGACACTTTCTATAAACTTTTCTTGATCAAATAAATTCACACCACTAGTTACCTGCCGGGCTGCAGGTGGATCAGTGGTTAGCACCGTGGCCTCACAGCTAGAAGGTCGCCAGTTCACGTCCCGGTGAGGACACCCGGGATCTTTCTGCGTGGAGTCTCCATGTTCTCCCCGTGCAGCGTGGGTTCTCTCCGGGTTCTCCGGCTTCCTCCCACAGTCCAGAAACATGCTGAGGTTAATTGGTGATTGTAAATTGTCCGTAGGTGTGAATGTGAGTGTGCTTGGTTGTCTGTCTCTAAGTGTGACGGTGTGTAGATGATGGATGGTTACCTGTCTATGCACCTGCTGCTTTTTCTCACAGTGGAGGTGCTCTCAGGTTAGTGTTCAGGACCAGGCAGGAGGCAACGCCCTGATGTGTCCCCAGGTGACTGGTGCACAGACCTCGGCTGCAGATGACATCATCAGCAGCAGATGTCAGTTCCTGAAATACTTTTGCTCCACTTGTGGGGAGCTGACGTGTCCATCTGGATACTGATTGCCATTAAAAAGTGTAGACAGAGGACTTAGCACATTTATATTTGTTTATGGCTTACTTTTCATAGTTTATATTTACTTTGAAGTGATTGAAAATGGTCGGTAATTCTTATTCAATCTGAACAAATGAAATAATAATAATCTAAGTGTATCACAGGACTGTTTCATAGGATAAAAATACTGACGAATCCCAGTGAAACTTTGTGTGAAATGTTTTTCTAAACACTGCGTGAGGACAAAATGAGCAAATTTTAGCACATTGCAAGACTCATGTTAATGCCCTGCAGTTTATTAATAGCTGACTACAGGGTCCTGGTATAAATAGCTACAGCTTCTTCGTTTTCTTTGAATAAAAGGCGTTACGGAGCGCTGATAAGCCCATCCATCAGCAGGGGTGACATGAAAGGAGAGAAGGAGGTCTGGAAGAAGGGAAGGAACAAGGAGAGATGAAGGAAGCCAGTAGTCTAGGTGGAGGATGGAGGGGGAGTGTAGCGGGGGAGGGAGGGAGGCGCTCTGGATGGGTGTGTGTGTGATGGTGCATCTTCACTGTGGAGTAACCTGATTGTTGTCTTCCCCTCACTTGAACTCAGATTTCACACACAGGAAGAACTGCAGGACCTTCCGCTCAACTTCAGCTCATCGCTGCATCTTCCTCCTCTCCGGCTTCGCTTTCCTCCTCATTAGTCTCTCACCATCTCGCCATGCTGCTGCTCTACAACTGTTTTATCTCTCTTTTAGAATCGATCTACCGCCGCGGGGCCAGAAGATGGAGGAAGCTCTATCGAGTCAACGGACACCTCTTCCAGGCCAAACGCTTTAACAGGGTGAGTGTCTTCAGATGTCCTGAACACACCTGCCTGAACAAGGCTTCATATCAGCCAAACCAGGGACGGGAGCTCATCTTGGATGCTTATCAGGATGTTTGAAAGTGATGTGTATTTTATTATAAGGTTCTGCTTCAGGTTTTCTTTATTCTCGGCATGCTGGTGGCTTTTCAACATGTTTTATTCTTTACTGTTATTTAGATTGAACATGAGAAGCTGGTTCTTTTTTCCCACTACATCCTGCTGAACGGTGCAGTGGAGCTGAACGAGCAGAACAAAAGGAGATATCAGGCTGTGCTCCCAGCATCAGCACTGATGCCACAGAAGCAGTTAGCAGCTGCCAGGAGCACTTAGCGTATGTCAGGTGAAAAAACATCTTGATCTGAGGGTGTGTTACGACTTTAAGTTGTCAGCCTGGATGGTTACTCTGATTTTGTTCTCATGCATTTTTGTTTGAACTGAATTCTGGCTTCGGCAAAAGAAGGTTTTGCCCTTGTTGCTGTCTGTAAAGCTTTTATGGTCTTGGTTGGTTATGCCATCAGTGTTAGCAGACCTGAACTCCTGTTTAGGGCAAGAAAATAGGATGAACCATTAATGTTTTGAAGAATTATAACTGATGATCTTATTCTTACTTATTTGTACTTCAATAAGTTCAGCTCATAGATTTTACCACCAGGAGGTGTGAAGGAACACTAAGATGTTTTATCCAAAAACTGTGGAAATCTGTTTTTCTGTTCTTACTGTAATTACTTGGGATGCGGTGCCAGTGATCAGTGCCAATGCTAGAAGTAGCTCCATCACATACCGACGCTTGATGTTCCACATTTTATCACCCAGAACCAGGATCTCTTCCTGCCTCTCGCCAAGTGTTTCTAACCCTGAACACATCCTAAACAACTTTGAATTTGCCAAAACCACAAACAACAAATACACAGATTTTTGATGACACAGTTTTTATGTTTTAATCTGGACAGTTAGAAAAACAGAAAAAGATTAAAAGTGGACGAAAGAACGAAACGAGGTCCTGAAGTTTGACTCCAGGTTGGACGGTGAAGAGAGCGAGACACTGAGGGATGTATGTGAATGACAGACAAAGCTAAGCTATATGCAGCCAGCTAGAATAGAATAGAATAGAATAGAATAGAATAGAATAGAATAGAATAGAATAGAATAGAATAGAAGAGAACTTTATTGGTCCCTTCGGTGTAAACCTCAGGGAGATTGTTAACTGATGGGCCGGCGTCAGGTCGGCCTGTGGTTGGTCTGAGGTGGTAGGTAGCATCAAAAACCGTAAAACCAGCTGGATGACACACATGAAAATTACTCCAACTGGTTTAAGTCTGAGCTGCACGGTGGTTCAGTGGTTAGCACCGTGGCCTCACAGCTAGAAGGTCGCCGGTTGGCGTCCCGGTGAGGACACCCGGGATCTTCCTGCGTGGAGTCTCCATGTTCTCCCCGTGCAGCGTGGGTTCTCTCCGGGTTCTCCGGCTTCCTCCCACAGTCCACAAACATGCTGAGGTTAATTGGTGATTGTAAATTGTCCGTAGGTGTGAATGTGAGTGTGCTTGGTTGTCTGTCTCTAAGTGTAGCCCTGTGATAGACTGGTTACCTGTCCAGGTGAACCTGCCTTCACCCTCAGTCAGCTGGGATAGGCTCCAGCGGTGTATAGATAATGGATGGATGGTTTAAGTCTACTTGCCAGCAGCTCACCCTCATTTGGATCACATATATGGAAAGAAGTGTTGACAGCTAATTGGATATCCGTTATTTTCTAAAACACCTTTGGACTGAAGCTCCGGCCCAGTCCAACTCTATTCATGGACTGAACTGGATTGCTTCACTATTTGCCTAAAAATCATCAGTTTTATCATATTTTTAAAAGATGTCTCAACATTTTGTCGGATGGTAGCTGTCAGTAGGATTCATTCACATTCACATCTCATAAACAAAAGCTTAAAAGGAAACAACAACAAAAACCAGGAGAGTAATTACCTCGGGGATTAGGACGTGGCCAGGTGGGTCCATCATTTATTTCAACCTGAGCACAGGAATCCTAAAACGTTGGCGCTGGACAGAATATTGTTTTTTTGATGATGGTGTGGGGCAGGTGGCTGGCAACTACAGAAAATAAAATACCTCTTTGACACTGTGGTTGGTCAGAATCTGGTTCACGTCCTGGCTCAGGATGATGCTGTTCAGTTCAGAACTAAACTCTTTGTGTGTAGGATTTTAAATCTGTGCAGAGCGGCGGTGCATTTCTCTTTCTTTGTGGAGTATACGGTACGATATGTGATAAACATACTGCACCTGAATTATAAATGACAGGTAATCAAGTCACTGCTCCAGCTAAGCTATCTGGATATTGATGCATAATTCATCGTGTCCTAGTTGTGGCTTGTTTAGCAGTTGTCTCATCTCAGCTCTCAGCTCCATGCTACACACACACACACACACACACACACACACACACACACACACACACACACGAGTACCTGAAAGCACATGTGGGCTTTCATCATTTCCCTGCCAAGATGTTAAAGGGCTCCACCTGCTCACCCGGCTTGTCTGAAGCAGGATTTCAGCATTTAAAGACGTCTTCTTCCATAATGCACTGGCCACTCTGGAAGGCAGGAGGAGAAAGACGTTAATGCAGTTTAAGGCCTTAAGTGCCTAATGCGTTTTCCCTGAAGGGCCAGAATGCAGATCAGGTTCTGCTGCTGCTGGAGCAAGGCGCTAGCTTTGTGTTGTGATCTCAGACGCTCTGGCCAAATCAGATGGTGCTGTATCGTATATTTTTGTCACTCGTTTGTTGAGACAGCTTTCAGATCAACAGCCACGAGGAAAAGTGGAGTTGAGTCGGCTGTGTGAGTCTGAGACGAGAGCTGAACACCTGACAATAAAAAGGTAGCTTCAAGTTCTTGCATTGCCAGCGAGTGTTGAAAGCGCCGCCTTCAGACACGAGGAGGGGCGTCAGAACCGGAAGGGTTCTGGTCATTGTTACTGTTCTTCAGGGTGGAACGTCTCCCATGGGTGCTATTGTCTTAATGTCTGGACCAGACAGTGGATAACTGAGTGCACCGGCATCATCCTGACTCAGCACTCGTCCAGCATCCACTCCTTGTTACTGTCATTACTACTAATGCACCGTGGAGCCTGGTTTATTCAATTTAAGACGTAAACTGTTGGTATATGGTACTGCTGAGAAATATAATCCAGAAACACTCATCATGATGACGGACCGCTGCTCACATGTCCTGACTCCAGTGTGACTGGTCCTTTATTTACCTTGTTGTGTATTAAATAGATGAGTTAGAGCAGAATTGCTTTCATCAAGTATGTCAGATGGTTTCAGACTTTCACAGTGGAGATGTGGGTCTGCATGATGTGTCTCACATGCTGATGCTGATTGACTCCACATAGGACAGGTGGACATGTTGTTCTGTACAGACGGCACTACAGTCCTGTTAGCATGTGTGGGTTTGTTCCACATATGATGGCTGAACAAGAGGAGAAAGTCAGAAAACAATGTGTGCCACTGCTTATGCACATGTGGAGGACAGTTTGTGTTGCTCGTGACTGTCTGTTCAGTATACACGACTGACACTACGCACAGTCACACATTTTCGGCTGCACACCTCACTGACTTTTGCAGATAACAACATGTGCACTGTGTGAACCCTTGCAGTGATTATTGGCCTTCATTTGTATTTGTGACAAGTAGCTGCGTACCAGTGTCATGTTTGTGTGTATCTGGAGCTAGAACCTGGTTAGCTTAGTTTAGGGTAAGCGTAGCATCATGGAAACTGTTTTCACAATTTTAATAGGACTCTACGAACGCTGTCCATCTATCTGTACTTGCGAATCTAAATAGTTAATCAGCTGGTTTTCAGACTGGGCTTTCTCTGACTGTTGTTGCTATGCCAGCTTCCAGTCCTTTGGTTGGTTCGCTGTGTTGTCCTCAGCATATAAATAAGCTAAAGAGAAGTAGGTCAGACTTCTCCTTCCTTCCCTCGCTCCATCCCTCTCCTTCCTCTCAGCCTGCACATGCTCGTCTTCATCCCTCTCCTCCCTCCTCTTCATCCCTCTCCGTCTCCCGCTGACATTGCAGTAGAGAAAGCTGCTTTGTGGATCTCTTCCTATGGACATAATGAGGTCTGTTTAGGTTCCCCCTGTGATGAGGCAGAAATTAGTCACTTGCTGTTCATCTCTACATGCTCAATGGTTCAAATGAAATGCTGGGATCTGCAAAGAAACGGTTCAGGACTCTGACATCTTTGTAGGACAGCTTAGAGCTTTCTAGTCTGGTCTCGTTGGCATCACTTGGTCCTGTGATGATGGGCTGACTGGGTGAGAGAGCTATTAGCTGTTTCTGTCAGTGTTTGACAGAAGCTTTTACCTTTCAGTCCCCAGCAGGGGGTAACAGCATGGAGTTCAAGCAGTGGACTTAATCCAGCTCAAGCTACTGCTGGGGTCAGACACTGGGTTTGGCCAGGAGCCTTTTCAGTGCTGTTCACTGTGGGCCCGGCACAGGTTTACAGGTACATGCTTATAATGTTGGCTGCTCCCTGCCCTGGTCCAGATGGAAATATCTCAACAATTATTGGATAGATGGAAGTCAACTTTTGTACAAGGCATGAACTAGAAATCAAAAGACTTTGTTTTAACCCTGACTTTACATCTGTTAGCAGTTCATTGTTAGCGGATGATGAAGCCTAACAGCCAGTGGAGGCCGGCCTTTGTTTTATGGTAAATCCTGGAACTAATCTGTAGTCTCCTTGACTCTGGGACTCTGGAATGACAACAGCACCACAGGCTGTCCAGTCAAGGACATCTCTGGGTCTTAGCCCTAATTCTAGCACAGGAATAGAGATGTTCAGCTTTCAGTAACATTTAAATGAACTGGTTAAAATTAGTCAGACAGTAGGTTGTATTGTCAGTACCAGAGGACCGTTTGTTTTGATTGCACTGAGTTAATATGAGGTAAATAATGCAAGCAGTGACAGATAAGGACAGTATTATGCTGCTTTAGTGGTCTGAGCTGTAGTACCTGAACCTATTCTAGTGTTCAGGTGCAGCCGATTATTCATTTTGTCTATAAGATGTCAAAAAATAGAAATAAATGGCCTTTATGATTAATGAAATGTCAAGGTGGTGTTTACAGGTGTCTTCTTTAGCTTCACCATCAGTCCAAAATACAAAGTTGTTCAGTTTGCTGTAACACAGTAAACAACAGAAGCAGCATCGTTTACATGTCAGTGAAAATGCAGCCGCCAAGTTAGAAATGCCACAAAAGTGAAGCCATGGTTTTCAATTAGCCTAATTGCATGAACATGGTTATAAGAGTTCTATGAATTAGTTTTGACCTGATGGTGCACAAATTTCACCATCTAATGCTGACAAACAGATGGGCAGCACCAGAGCCATCAGTTAACATCAGGGTTTCTGTCACAGCTCAGAGAGCATAAAAGACAGCGTCGAACGCCGGCCTCTGTAGACGCCGTCTAGAAGAAAACCTTTGCTCGCTCTTCAGTACAACATTGCACAATGAAAGCTTTGCTAAAGAACCTGAAAAGAAGCCTGATGAATATTGGATCAGTGGTTAGCACCGTGGCCTCACAGCTAGAAGGTCGCCGGTTGGCGTCCCGGTGAGGACACCCGGGATCTTCCTGCGTGGAGTCTCCATGTTCTCCCCGTGCAGCGTGGGTTCTCTCCGGGTTCTCCGGCTTCCTCCCACAGTCCAGAAACATGCTGAGGTTAATTGGTGATTGTAAATTGTCCGTAGGTGTGAATGTGAGTGTGCTTGGTTGTCTGTCTCTAAGTGTAGCCCTGTGATAGACTGGTTACCTGTCCAGGTGAACCTGCCTTCACCCTGAGTCAGCTGGGATAGACTCCAGCCCCCCATGACCCTGGTGAGGATGAAGGTGTGGAGATGATGGATGGATTATTTGTATATAATATAATAAACTAATAACATTTGGCTCGATGGAGTTCAGCATGTTTTGGACCACCACAGTAAATCCGTGGTCCTGACAGTAAAGCACTGCGACGGTACCGGCTGACGAGATGAGTCCCAGTCTGCAGAAACTTGGCAGAAGAGGAATATTCCAGCGTGATAATGATCCAAAGCCTACAAGAGTTTCTACAGCAGGAAAGTGAAAAATATGGCGTGGCCGAGTGTGTCTCCTGGCTGTGGATGGCATTCCAGTGGTGTGAATGTGCAGATGGTAATGAACCAACATGAGATGATGAACGTGCTGCATGTTAGCATCCTAATGTTAGCATTTAGCTCACAGCAACAAAGAAGCACTTGAACAGAGAAGAGAAAAGCACTGACGCTGCATGCCCTCTGACAATAAGAAGGCATGACTAATAACACTCCCTGATGTTTTCTAACTTGTCCAAAGCCAGTGACAGACATCCTCCAGTGTGTGTTTTTCCTACCATACATTACTGAGTGCTCTCAGGTTGTGTGTGCTGTGTAGGGAAGAGAATACGGCGAAGGTTTGTGATTAATTTATAAGTGTACGCCTTAACCTCTGCGTAGAGTTAGATTAAAAAGACTGAAAGAAGCCTTTGAAGTCTCGCTGAAGGATTTCCATGGCAACGGAGCGCTGACTGAGAGTCTTTGTTCTTTCCACTGTCAGCATCCACACCCTGTGAATGAATGTTGTTGATACAGCCGAGCACGCTCACCGCATCCAAAGCGCTCAGCGTTCGGCCTCCCCGGGGAGACGTTTTGGTGACAGCTTTATTGATGTCCACCGACACTGAGCTGCAAACTTAACATCCTTTGGTACCGATATAGAAATGTGAGGCACAAGCTAAGACAATAATCACAAAGGAAGAAACGCTCAGGAGACCTTGTTATGTAACACACAGTAAACTTCAGCGAGTCTCAGCTTCCCGGTAGACGTATGTGGAGCCGTACAGACACACAACAGACATGGTAACGTCCTGCCAGTGAGATAAGAGCGTATTAAAGGGTGCAAACAAGTCAGACGTAAACACATAAATACATGTTCTCAGGCTTGTACATTTGGCTTGACGCTATCTATGGACACTATATTTTCCACCTGATATGAAAAAACATCCTTAAATTCAACCAGTGCAGAACCACTGGAGAGATATGAAATACAACCTAAAACTCGCAGGCCATCTGAGGGTGGCCCAAAGTTCTGTGCATGCTCCAACCGTAGGAACCGACCCTGTAGAACCTCTTTCAGGCCATTTTTGGGAGAGAGAGGCTGCTAAAGCTCACCTGGTTGGGCTGGCGACCCGTGTACTGGGGCTCTAGTCCCCGATGCAGCGGTCACGGGTTCGAATCCAATCCTTTGCTGCAGGTCCTTCCCCCATTCTTCTCCCCACTTTCCTGTCTCACCGTCCTGTCAAATAAAGGCAAAAAGGCAAAAAAAAAACTTAAAATAAAGAAAGAAGCAGTCTTCTCCTGTCTAACGTTGCCATGTAGGCAAACATAACAATTCAATTCAATTCAATTTTATTTGTATCGCGCATATTTACAACAACAAGTCATCTCATAGCGCTTCGACACACACCTATGTTGTTCTGTTTCCTGACCTGGGGTTGAGTGACTGCTGTTGTCATTACTGACTCTGTGATGACACGGCGGTCGAAGCTGTTGGATCATGTACCACGATGGAAATAAAGATTACTGGGCTGCTCCTGCAAACGTTTACGCCAGCTCATGTCTGCTCCGTGTTCTAGCAGCGAAAAGCCGCTGAATGTGTCCTTGTTCCCGTCACCGGGTCAGAGTAAAACTCTCACAAAATGAAGAAGACAAAGTGTAATATGAGAGTGAAGTCTGATGAGAAGTCTGTGACACTGATGTTATTGTACCTGTTCAAAAAGTTCTCAACTCTCAGAAGTTTGATAGATAAAACATTATTAGAAATGTGTATTTATCGGTGCTCCCTGGTGAAGAATCAGCAGAGAGAGCGACAGTCAGCATGTTAAAGCTAACCGGTGTGTGCCGTCCTGTCCTGTGTGTGTCTTTCAGAAAGCCTACTGTGGCCACTGTAGTGAAAGGATATGGGGGCTGGGCAGGCAGGGCTACAAGTGTATCAACTGCAAACTGCTGGTCCATAAGCGCTGTCACAGACTCATCCCTCAGACCTGCCAAAGGCTTATGGTGAGTATATTTCTCATGTCCCGAGCAGAGAACAGCCCAGTTGCCAGCCTGTCGGAACCAGCGCCAGCACCGTGGCTCATTCTGCATTCTGCCAGAGCTCCATGTTGTCGACACAAATGATGGAGATTACGTTCTCTCAGCAGCGTCACGTGATCACAGTGCAACACGTGTCACACACGTCATGCTTCACTTTAGATAGCTGTCCATTTAAGTTTTAAGCATAATTCATTACTATCGCTGTCACAGTGACTGTCTGAAGCCGAAGCTTTTATTGGAGTGAAAATTAATTGAGCTTCCCGTTTGTGTACATGAAGCGTCGTCACACTGCAACCTGTGGATAGTTCAGTAGTTCTTTAGATTAATACTGTACAGTCCTCACTTCAATGTGAGCTGCTTATTGTTCTTTTGGGTCAAGTGTTGTTTTTTGGACATGCTGTTGAATCTCGTTTCCTGTGTAGGAAGGCAGCATGTAAGAAAAGCTGCTGTGCCTCTGAGCCTATAAGCTGCTGCAGCAACACAGACATAATGTGAAACTCAAAAGTCCTCTTTGAACATTTCCTGAGTGTCATTGTGGATTGTTTTTCTGCACTTCATGCTCCTGAGCTTTGTCTGTAGAAATGAGACATCTTGCTAAAAACAGTTTGCTGCACATAATCAATCAGTCTGAGCACAAAGCAAGCGTTTGACCAAACATCCAAAGTTTAGCCGCTGAAAACACGAACCTGACTAGAAAATCAATGTGGTCAATACAGTATTTGCTCTGGTGCTGGACTAACTGTCTGCTGCTCGATCACAACTTCAACTCGCTATCTTCAGCACCAGATAAGTGATTAAATGCCTTTCTAGTTCAGACCCCGACATTATCGTCAGAGTCTCTGAGCAGCAACGTGTCTGTAGATTAGCCGAGAACATCAAACACAGGCGTCTTCCTCAGTCCTCGCAAACATGATCAGTCACACACTCCTTCATTTGTGTACGTGGATGCTTCAGTGGATATTTTGAATCATATTTTTCTGGACATTTAGCAGTTTTCTTTAATTCTTTCTTCAGGATCCAGTCATGCCATCACAAGAGCCCCCTTCAGATGCCAAGAGTGAAGAGGTGGACCTTCCACCAGACGACACAGAGGACACCGATGGGAGTAAGTCCCTTAAACCTTTTTATTCTGCAGGGCTACCATGTTCCTGTATCTAGTTATTGCTCTACAGTTTGAGATAGAAGATATAAAGGCAGCTCTGAATCCAGCCAGTTGGTAAAACCAGTATACTGCAAAGATTAGTACAGACCAGTGACAAATTAAAGAGAGAGAAAAATATAAAGCTCTCAAGCCCTTTAATGAAGGGATCAGGGGCTCTGTTGTGATGTGGGGGCAATGTGCTGACATGGTTCGGGTCCACTTGTACCCGTGGTCTTCATAGTCATCAGGTCTCAACCCAGCTGAACACCTCTAGGAGACTGTGACCCATCAGACTCCACACTTCCTACCAAAACACCAAATAGGGAAACTTCTTTTGGAAGAATCGTGCTTCATCTCTTCTGTTCCAGAGATGTGGAGAGTCCATGACAAAGAGCTGAAGCTGCTCTGTCAGTCAGTGGCGGCCGGTCAGCTTCCTAAGACACTTCCTGTTGGTTCATCCCTTTGATTGTAACCCGTCACATGTTCTGTACAGTGTGTTATGTGTGCAGAACTGGAGAAGTACAGGAGTGTTGTGTTATTACTGTGTGGGAAATCTGAACAAAAGATCACATCATGATCATATCATAATCTTTTCAGCTTCTGTCTAGTAGGACATGTTTTCTGCAGTCTTGGTAAATTAAACCCAGACTGCTGGAGGTTCCCTGTCAGACCTCTCAGACCCTTTTACTCCGTCAGAAAATATTTGTCCTCTGAGATAATCTACAAGTTACAGCAGATAAATGTAACGCTAGAAAAACATTCAGTAGAAGAAAATGTCAACTTCTTCAGGTTGCAGAACTCAACATGTCTGTTGACCTGCTCCGTCTCTCCTCCCGCTCTCTGGTCAGCAGGTGCCATGCAGCTGTTACTATGGAAACATGTAGTTCCCAGTCAGCCGGGGGTGCATCGGCTGGCTTTGTAGGATCAAGACAAGTCACTCTTCATGTGTGGAAAGCTGTCGTGCATTATTGCATTAGACCAATCTATGATCGAAACAGACTTTTTAACAACACAGGAACAAAACACAGACACCTCCCATGAGTTTGAAAAGTTGTCTGCAAAGGGTTATTCCAGGACATTTTCTTCTTTTGCAGAGCGAACAGACTGGGAACCCTGCATAGCTCTGCTGTGATTCCAGAAATCCCCAGACAAATGATTCATATTGTGACTTCTTTGTTCTAAAGACTAATTCTGGACCCTGGTCAGTGCCCCTCACCTGCTCCACCATCACTTACGTAACTCTCAGCTCTTATCTACCCACGGTGCTGCTCTCTGATGGGATCCCATAGAACAGACTCCTGAATTCTCCTACAAAGACACTGGTGGTGTGATGTGGGGGCCTCTGCTATGAGACAGCCCCTGTGGGTTTCTCTACTTTGGTACTTCCTATGGCTTACAGGACTTTATTCTGTGTACTCTGCCTCCCTCTACTGGCCAAAAAAAGAACAACAACCTGAAGTTATCAGAGCAGGTTTACTTCTGTCCCATTGCAACTGCCTTCAAATGGTCACACTTTTTCTGCCTCTGTCTTCCACAGTACCGTTTCTACCACACAACTGTGCAGTGGATAAAACAGAAGATGCAGATACAGAGGTGAGTAGAGCTCCGAATCACTCCAGAATTCACCTAATCTTTTGTTTAATAGTTAATGGCATTGAAGAATCATCCAGTGTATGTGGTCAGTCCTCTACATATAACTGGGACGACTGTAACTCTTGTGCATGTAGATGTTAACTGTGGATGAATCGGTACACTCATGGCATTGTCACCTCCGTGCCCTCTAGGACATGAAAGCAGTAGTGGATGGCATCGATGGTATTAAGCTGTCCCAGGGCCTGGCTCTTGGACTGGGCGACTTTGACTTGATCCGAGTGATTGGGCGAGGCAGCTACGCCAAAGTCCTGCTGGTTCGGTTAAAAAAAAACGAGCAGGTGTATGCCATGAAGGTGGTCAAGAAGGAACTGGTCCACGATGATGAGGTGAGACACTGAGTACACTTTAGGACGAGGAGTTAGACAGACGGACAGACCAGATCAGCTCCAGAGTGTGGTCATAGTTGTTGATGGACTTGGTATTAGGCAAGCAAATCAGTCCTTTACGTCTTGAAGTCCTGAAGTCCCTACATCTGGTGTGGAATGTGTGTGCTGAATATTCAGTTCTTTTGACTAACCTGACTAACCAGACTCTGTAATGCAAATGCATACTGTGCTACTTCTTCATGCTCTATGCTGGTGATGTCTGATCAGTGCAAACTTCAAATCCAAGTCACTAATTATGTAATATCTTTGAATGTGTATGCAGCACTAGGCTTGTTGTCACCCCAACAAGTCGAGACAGAAGGCTGCCAAGTCTGGTTCTGTTCCCGTCACTAAGTGCTGCGCAAACGAATCGTTGTGTTTCCCTCCAAAATATAATACTGTAAGGTCTTGACCTTACCATGTGAAATAGAGAGATTACTTGTTTGTGAGTTAGTGCAATATAAACAAAATTAAATTGAAAATTAAGCTGAAAATGTAAAGTGTTAATGCTTTTACCAGTTTTTAAGAAAACATTTAATCCAAGCATTGCTGAGGTATGTTGGAGTGGTGATGATGTTGAAGGTAGGAATGGATGGATTGATGGATGGATTGATGGATGGATGGATGGATGGATGGATGGATGGATGGATGGATGGATTGATTGATAGATGGATGGATGAATTGATTGATAGATGGATGGATGAATTGATGGATGGATGGATGGATGGATGGATGGATGGATGGATTGATGGATGGATGGATGGATGGATGGATGGATTCTGGTTTATTGCAACTCTGGTTTCATTTTGTATCATCACTACAATGAGTTCAGAAAAGTCCGCCGTCAGACAGATTGTTAATAGATAAATTACCTAAACCTTGTTATGTGAAGGTAAAACTGAAACATATGAGTTATTGATTGTGGGTAATTTTATTCTTTGCCTTCGTTTTCTGTCCTGGGGGTTTGTGGTGTATAACACATGTGACCACTCTGCATCTTTACTTGTCAGTGTTGTGACATTCCCAGAAAACCTTACAAATAGAATCTGATTGTTGGCGGGAACGGTGGCTATATCTACAAATTTAGTGAAACCCAAGTTGTAATAAATCAGAACCATCCTTAAACATGAGCTTTACTGTAGAAAGCAAAAAAAGTAAGAAGCAGGAAGTCGAGGCCTGTAAATATAACATCTACCAAAAAGGTCTTTGCAAGACCAAGCTTTGTGTTCAGAAACAGACTTTGAAAGAAGAGGCATAATATTAGCCTTTAGCTTTAGGTTGTGCCTCTATTTCTGCCCATTTGAAGCAAACTATTGGAGCTTCCACTCTTTTAACCTTTTGATTGTCTAGAGATAAATTTGGGTCAAGGGGACGTCACTGAATGGGTTCTTCTTGTGGATAAATCACACACTGGTGGCATGTGCTGCCACCTACTGTACCTACTTATGCCGACATAAATCCACATGTACTTGACATCAGCATCTACCACCGTCCTATTTCCCAGCTTCAGCATGCATCACCACTCCAGAAGAGAAGCAATCTAATCACACTCCCTTCATGGACTGGCACGCCCCAGCTACTGTACTTGGACTACTTTTTAATGTCTGCTTGCTGCCTTTAGGGGAGAACTCGTGGCACAAAGGGTGATGGTCTGTGAGGCTTCTGCACCAGCCCAGTCTATCAGCAGCACTAATGTATCACTGAGGAGCAGATGGATTTCAAACATTTCTTGTTTAATGTTTTCAGAACATGTTCTTAGACTTAGAGGGCTGCTGCTTTTGCTTGACGCTGTCTATTTAATTGCGTTGACCTCCCATTCCAAGCACATATCTGTCGCTGATTAGCTTCCCAGAATGAGAAGCAGTGAGGCTCTGGGTCTTCAGGCTCTGGGTCTTCAGGCTCTGGGGCTGAGATTTGCTGGACTGTGTAACAGGTCTTGAAGCAGTAATCATAGAGGAGAGGAGGGAAGAGGATGGAAGTTAGAAGGGAAAGATGGAGATAGAACAGTGAAAAATGCATGGAAATATGAGAAACAAGAATGACTAAAAGGGAGTGAGGCAGACTTATTTAGAGACTGGTAGATGCTTTTGAAAGGGATGAGGCAAAAACACGAGTGGGACAAAGAAGTGGGATGAAGTGGGCGGGGAAATGACATAAAAGTGGAGAGCTTATGATGTGGAAAAAAAGGTTTAAGAGGAATGAGGGATAAGTATGTGGGTGACTCAAGATAAAATCTGGATATAACCTTGTTTTTGCATTGCTGATTCGCCAGATGAGCATGATGACAGATTGAATTCAAAAAGGGAAACGCTGCTAAAGCAGGAAATATACAAGCATTCATATTCACATTGAGCATTGTTTTTGTTGATGTGAATGATGTAAATGATGTAAATATTTCCTAGCAATATTCACAAGAAGTAGAACCATTACCAACACCTAAATATGATGACAAACTTTTGCACAGCACCTTTCTACCTTAGTGGTACTCAGAGTGCATTACAACGTCAGGTGGAGAGTCTCTCCACTCAGAGAACCAAGGTTACAATCTAACCATACCATCTCTATTGTCTCAGAAGTGTCTCTCCACCCAGTCACATATTTCATATATATAGGGTAACTCTTTCAGACACCCCATGAGCAGACGGTGCAGCCCAAACCACTGGTATATGACAAACTATTTGAAAATGTACACTTATTTACATATCAACCAGGCGGAGGCCCCAGGCAACACAAAGAACCGGCCTGAGAGGGCTGCTTAGGCCAGTCCGCAAAATGCATGACTCACCCCAAGGACACCGTTAAAGGCCAAAATAAAACAGCCAAACCTATGGACAGAGTGGCCACTCAGACCAACTGGCAAGCTGCTAAGATGACCATGGGAGACAATGAAGGTGGACAGAGACCTGGCCCAGGTATCCACTGATGAGTCACACCCAGCACCCACTCCGAAGGAGGGCCTGGCTGTTATTCTCAGGTAATGGATTTGAGATAAAGTGGACTGAGATGACCATGTGGTAGCCCCACCACGAGGTGAGTGTGCTTAGACCTAGGATTTGACTGGCACACCTGAGAAAACACATCTGCTGAATGGCAACCACAATCCAGCAAGATAGTTGAGACTTCAACAAGGACCTGCCCAAATTACTGGAGTTGAAGTAGACGGTCAGTCTTCGTGACAGCCTGTCTACACCGGATATGCTCCCCCAAAGCCCAGGCGGGTACTGCTGAAACTGGTGCTGGTCCTCCTGATCATCTACAGAAGAGGCAAGTGACTGCAGCACAGCCGACTGAGACAGGTGGAATTCAGGTGAATCTTTAGGCATCAACACCAGGTTGGGACAGTGGACTACTCTTGACCCCTTTGGCAAAAACCTGCATCAGCTGCCATTAGCCTGGCAGAGGTCATGACCAGCAGGAGTGCAGTTCTAAAGAAAACCCATTTCAGATCAAAAGCACGAGCCAAAAGAGGGGGATGCTAAAGCACAGTACTGACTATAGCCAAGATCGATGGAGGGACCAGAATCTGATCCTGTGTCACCAGAACACCTCGCTAGGTAGTGGGAGACTTCCCTGTCTACAGTTAAGACAGTGTGAACAGCCGGAGTCCCTGGGCTGTGCTGAGTAGGGATCTGCTTGGTGAGGTCCACACCAAATGGTAAATACCCCCTCTCACCACAGTCCTCAAATAGGGTAAGGCCAGGCACCTGTTCCTCTCAGAGACCAGTCAGGTAGGGATGAAACAGGGTTTCATTAGCCTGAAACAGCAGGTCTTTTCCACAGTGGAAGCTTCTAAGGTGTCCGATGTGAGAGAGGCTAATCACTGGGACCGTGGCAAGTGGGGCCAAAGAGGAGCCACCAAAATCAGCCTTACTCCTTCTCCCTGAATCCTTGGAAGAAGGGGCTGAAGAAGCATGAAAGGATATAATGCTCAAAGCAGACTACCAGACTACATATGTGCCAGGGCGTCCCATCCCTGAGGTGGATCATCATCCCATGAGGGAAAGAAGAGTCGACAATGTGCTGTCTCTCTGGAGCTGAGAAGGTTGAACTGTCCCTGACAAAGGGACACCAAGTCTCCTTAGCCCCCTGAGGATGGAGTCGCCACTCCCCTTGGTGTGGAGTTCCTCTATTGACTTCAGCTGCTCTGTTCAGAGAGAACACATGCGTGACTCTGAGTAAGCAGAAGAAGGTGTGAATCCTCTGCCACAGTGTGGTTGCCACTCTGCTTATTGATAGGCGCTGGTCTTTCTTGGAAATGGTGTGGTGACCTTACAATCTTGGCAGGAACTGCCAGAGAGCAAGGGGGACAGCTCTATGCTGCTGGGGTCACCCAACAGCAAATCCAGAGCTCCTTGACCCTACAGACAGTATACACAATGCTTCAGCCGACTGGGGAAGCATCTGTGAAGACCAGCTGGCAACAGACCACAGGTCACCTAGCATACTAGCTTGCAACACCACTAGCAATGCACTGGAAAGGTATCACAGTGATAGTGAATGCCTCTCTCCATTCCAGGGAAACTGACTAGGCTGGAACAGAGTACACTTTCTGCTGCTAGCCAAACTCTGCACTCAACACAGACTACCACTGAACACGTTAGCTGCGAACTGCAGTAATACGCTCCAGCAGCATTCAGGCATCGGCAGAGAGATGCTGACGCTGCCAGAGGAAAGTTTCTTCACCTGCTGTTTAGCCGACCAGGAAGTCGGAGCTCAACAGGGATTCCACCAAGCGCGCTAGCTCACAAGAATTACAGTCGTGATGAACGTCAGACTGGCTTGACTGGACTGGAATAGATTTCCTCCCGATGTTAGCCGACGTTAAGTCTGCGCTCAGCATGGGCCCCACTGAGCACGTCAGCTCACGAACCGCAAGCAACATGCTGGCATTTAGGATTACAGCCATAGGAGCTGGAGAGAAAGGAATACATTTTACAAAACCTGAATAGGGAAACTGCAATCCAGAGAAGGTACCTGCAGCCAGACACCCAAACCACAACAGGTAAGCGGATCTATGCGGAAACCACATACGTACATACAGAATATGCTTAAAGTAGTACGGATTGTCACACTGCATCCTGACTGAGGTAGAGATCAAACAATCAGGGAATTCATGACAGCACAGGTGCCTTATAGGTAACCTGTGGGGCGTGACCAGGCAAGCTGGTGTGTCTTAAAGAAGTATCCACGTACCCTGAGGGGGGGCATTTCCCATCTGGGGAGGGAGATTATCTGGAGACAATAGAGACCATATTTTTGAACTGTATTTTATTATCACTGTGAATGGCACTAACAAAACTCTGTTGTAACCCATTCTGACTTATAACCTCCACTGTATTGGAATCACCGCAGAAATCTCAGACACAAGTTAAGACGGGGTTCACTAGCCTGGCTCTTTCCAGAGATCAAAAATACACTCTGTAAACCCCAGAAGCTCACTGATCAGCATTCACCCAATTTACACACCAGCAGGAATGTGGAGCAACAACTTGCTGTTCATAGAGAGTTAACTGTTGAAACTATTTCTTGTCGGTCTGAGCATCCTCTCAGCACGACTGGATGCTGTCTCTAGAGGTCATGGCTCAGGTGGTGGAGCAGGTTGTCCCATGATCACAAGATTGGCAGTTCCATTGTCCCTCCGTGGGTTGAGGTGTTCTTTGGGCAAGACGCTGAACCCCAAGTTGCATGGCCGATGACAGCTCTGCCACCATTGGTGTGTGAGTGTGTTAGTCAAGTCAGCGTCATTTATATATGTTAAAAAAGGTGCTATAGAAGTATAGACCTTTGACCATCAAGCTGCAGTGCAAGATGGCAGATTGGGAACAAATCCACCAGTGTTACTGCAATAGGTGTTCAGGAAGCGTCACATTCAGTGAACCCAGCTATTACTTGTGTGTGTACAGATCAAACAAATGACTTCTGTCGCATCAATGAGCTTCAGAGGTGCTGCTAAGTGTACTTTTTTTTTTCTTTGAAAGAATAGCTGCAGTGTGATCTTGGGCCTTTTAATCCTTTGTGTCTCTTGTAAATGAACAATTTTTGGAAAATGGTCTGCAGGCCGTTGCACCTTCACCCAGCTCACGGCGACACACCATCAGGATGTAAAGGCAGCTTTATTAATAATCATTTCACAGCATACACTGAACTCGCTGCAACGTGCATGCAGAGAAGATTTTACAGAAGATGGTTGTTACAGATCAGCTCCAGAGCGCTGCGTCCTGTTACTGTCTGTGTTATATAAGCCCACTAGATGGCGCTGTTGCTCAATGTATAACTCCTTAAACAAACACAAACCAATGGGATTATCCAGCCACAGGAAGGCTCAGTGTCCACAACGTCTACATTATCCTACATCTGCACATCTCCAAGTCTCCCCCATCAGCTCGTAATCTTTTTTTTCTTTCCCCCACACATGTGAACACTTACATCCAGTATTTAAATCCAGATTTTCAGGGACAGCTGATAAAGAAAATAAATTTGACTCTACGATAAAGATTCAGTTTTTCCCCAATAAAGAGGATTTAAGGAAATCCCCAAGTCCTTCCAGTGTTTTGATTGGACTTCTCATTTCCATTTATTCACCGCGCTGCTCTTGCACATTAGTTTAATAATTCATGTCAATAGCAGTCTAATGCTGGCATCAAAGGAGGCTTGTACCAACTTTCCACCAACTGACTACAAACTACTAACGGAGCTGAAATGGCCAGCATGAGATGTGTTGTGATGGGAGATTCTGCATAATTACAAATTCCTCAAGCAATAATGAGTTGACCAGAAGGAATTTTGTATCGCGCGCACAATATGTGGTCTCTATTGTGGTGGTATAAATTAATCATTAAGCACAGCGGAGCACTGCATGGGGAGCTCAAACTGTAGACACACACTCTATTGTAGCTCACATAAAACATTAACTATCATCAATTTAATGACACTTTAAATCAGCACAGAACATCCTCCCCTCAAGCTAAACACTCTCTAAAACTCTCTATAACTGAAGCATAAATGATTAAAACCACAACTGGCTGATAACAATATTACTCACACACTTTCTTTTCTCTTCCAGAGACCTGATTTCATAAGGGTATGCTCTGTTTCTGGTTGTCTATTTTAGTCATTGCTCTTGCAGTGTGTCTTCATTTCCTGTCTTTTGCTGTGCAGCACACTTGTGACATGAAACAAAACACAAGACAGAGTAAACAGACGTACCAAACTGTGATTGATAAATTCAGATTCCTCACAGTTTGCCTTGATGACAGTTTTGTACAATGACAGAAATATCTTTATAGTCAGAATAAGGAAAACCACTAGGATGAGGAGGTCGGTACAAGCTGGATGTGACTGAACTTAATGCTGCTTTGGTTAAATGTAAATGCAGGAGTAACGTAATGCAGTCGCCTCTTTCTGTATCACAACCTTTCATTGTCATACTCATGTCTTGTGTTCTCAGGGTTGTTTTTACCTTTACTTGTGTATTTTTATTTGTGGAATCCCTTCACTTGTGTTCATTATCACCACTGTTAATGTTCTCTGTCGGATTACGTGTCGCTGTAGGTTTGTGGCAGCTTAGGGCAGTCTGAGCATTACAGCTTGACCACAGTGTCCTATAGTGACACGGTGGATGGTTTCCTAGACAGCTGTGGCTGCCCTGTTATCACGGCACCCAAGGTTCACGCTGTTAAGTCGGACAGCCGAATGAGGAAATAATCCAAAATGCTGAATTGTTATCAGGACTGACTGCAGCCTGTCTGTGGCATGGTGTATCTCCATCTGTCTGCCTATTGATCAGACACATTGATTGGTCATACATTATCTTTTCTTGTCTCCTTCTGTCTCCCCTCGTTTGTCCAGGATATTGACTGGGTGCAGACAGAGAAGCATGTGTTTGAGCAGGCATCCACCAATCCTTTCCTCGTCGGCCTCCACTCCTGTTTCCAGACAGAAAGTCGGTAAGAGTGTGATGACACTGTGTCAGAGCTCATACTGTGTTTAAATCCAATACATTTCAGTTGCAGCTCGTAGTACCTGGCAGTACTTTTCAGTAATATGAAGTGTTACTCTGTGATGATGTTGTGTTGTGCATTAGAGAATAATATATTTCTATGATTTAAGTATTACCAACAAATGCCTTGGACATGATTTGTGCTGCTCAGGCTTGTCTGATGTCTTTTGCCTTTGTGTCATGGAACTCCTCAGTAGTCCTAAAGTATGCATTCAGTCTGCTGAGTGTTTCATAAAGAAGCTTTCAGCCATTACACCGTCCTCATGACAAATGTTGGTCAAGGAACTCTCAGTGTGATGATATCAAACAGAGAACATCTATTCTTTTTCATGGACGCTGATGGAGTTCACGAGCTCCTAGTTCATAGCTCCACCGATGCTAGATATCTGAATAGATAACAGAAATGGGTTTGAACTCGCAGCTTCTGCCATATTTGATAGTCTTCCTGATGTTCCTCTACCTTCGTTTTTGCTGCATATTAAAGCACAGGCGCTTGATGTCATTGTCCTTGAGTCAGGTTTAGTGAATCCTTCCTTTGCCTTGGTGAGGCTTTAAGATTCAGCGCTTTGATTGGAACTGTGCAAAGCCTTCTTTTCTCCATATTCGATGTTTTTTAGGCATGTTGCACCACAGCAGTATCTGATGTACACTGAGCTGTTCTCAAACATGAGCCATAAGATTGGAAACGCTGCTGTGGTGCTTTAAGAATAACTCGACTTTCCATCTAAATAAAACTAAACTAAAGCTTCATTTCACCTAAACATGGGTTCTGCACCAGAATCACTCCATCGTGCTGTTTGGCACAGAGACATAAACCACATGGCTCCATAAATACCATGAACTGCTGAATAAGAGGAGAACACATTGTTGGTTTTTATCTCTTTCTTTGGATTTGTTGGGATTTTTTTAAAAAATAAAGTCAGCCATTCTTACCCTGTTTAGTTCCTTAGCAGCGGACCTGTGAGTCATTTTCCTTAAAAAGATGCAATATGTCCAGAACAATAAAACATATAGTAAAAGTGACAGAATCATATTTTGTGCATGTTTTCTTTTTCATGTGCTGATGGTTCATAGTGACCAGTGTTGTATCTGTCCAGTGTAAACCAGCCACTGGTTGATGGTATCAGTGGTTCACTAACGGGTTTTTCCATGATTTCCAGGTTATTTCTGGTGATCGAATATGTGAACGGAGGGGACTTGATGTTTCATATGCAACGGCAAAGGAAGCTCCCCGAAGAACATGCAAGGTACACATCCACAAGTACAGCACCTGTTTTCATACGTGATCACGGCTAAGCCCTGATGTTTAGAAACCTTAAACGGTGTTTAGGTGTGTTCATGCCACATGGAAAATTCATCATCACTAGACCTGTATGTTTAGGTAGCACTTGTGTGATTTTTCTCAGAACCTTTCTCAAATACTGTACACATTAATTAAATAGCTGCCTCTTCCTGGCCTGCAGGGATGAACTGCATGATCAGATTATGACATTAAAGTGGTTAAATGTGTGATTAGGTTTTCCTCGTGCTGACATGGCAGAGTCATCTGGCGACACTGGAAACACATCTGGGCAGTTGTTTTGTGGTGGACCGACTGAACCCGTCCAGTTGGGTCGTCTGTGTTTCTTATGATGACATGATGGGTGTAGTTAGAACAAGAACCATCGTTTTCCTGGAAGGATCTTTTATTTTGTGTTGTTTGTTGTTGCGGATGCAGTTTGAAATGTTCCTCGGCAGCGTGGTCCAGAGATGCTCCTCCTAAACGGATGCTTTAACGGCTCTTCGTGGACATGCCAACACTTTCAAAACCCAACTTACCACTTTTTTTTTTTTTTTGCACCTCTGAGAAATATAATGAGCGCCCATAATTCATTGTGCCTGTCTAGTTGCGGGGCACTCCAACTGCGGCTCTGATAAATGCTGGATCAAAGGCTGGGTAATTTAGAGAGGCACCGTTGGGCCCCTATCGGCCCCTTGCAATCTGGATTCTGGAGACAGTGGTTGTACATATGCAAAGCAGCATGTTAATCACTCATAATGATTGTACATATTCATGAGCAGCGCTCTTAGAGAGAGCCCTGCTGCATTCCCCCGCGCCGTGGGGGAGGCGTGCCGGTGGGCGATGGATGGTACTGCTGATAGGACGCAGCTTCTATCAGTCTGATGGCAGCAATGAAACAACGACGCACAATGGAGGCTGTCACCGTGAAAATGTGGGGGAGCGATGTGGGATTTGTGATTTCTCTGTCAAACACTGCTCCACTACAGCCTTTTCCCTCAGTGTTTGACAATCATGGATTTACAGCAGGCAGACAGAGAGGCTCGTCGGTGTTAATGAAGGCTTATCTCCTGGAGACAGAATACACACTACCTACACACAGAGAGAAAACATGCTAGTGACTCACCAGAGAGGCGCACCGAGCAGCACATTTAATCACGGCCAAAACTATGGAGGTTTTAAAGGCTAATGTTTGCTATAAATACGTCTCTGTTCACCATAATGAGAATCATCTTAGTAACATGAAGCTGCTTATGAAAGTCCTTTAAGTGATCAACACATGTCTTAAAAGTATATTTCATACGTTTCTGTGTTTGGTTGAGTTACTTCATATCAAGCAAAATACACAGTCGGGGCTTTAAAGGTCTGACTGGTTTTGACAAGGACCAGCCAGATGAGTGGGTCAGAGCATCAGGTTTGTGGTCCGACCGCGGTGTCTGATCCGACTCACACTTTACTGGACTTCAAGGATCTGCTGTTGGTGCCTGGTACCGTGGGTCATAACGGTCCTTTAGATGTCAGTGTAGGGAACATTTCACGGTGTTTTAAAGAGATTCTTACCCATCATGCAGTAGGATCATATCATGGATTCACTGACAACGAGCCCAAACACCCGTCCGTCCTCAGCCACTCTGTGAAAGCAGCGGCTTTGTGGAATTCAGACATAAACTTCCTGTGGCGACTTTATTCGAACCCCTTTTCCTTCATACAGTACAGAAGAGCCGTCCTACCTGCAAAATAACTGCCCTCACATCGTTCTGACAGCTCTGAGATCATACGTGTGCGGCGTTCAAAGTGTTACACAGCTGGTATAAGATCCTGACTTTTGTGAAGCTGTGACTTTTGGGGGTTGTGTACACAGAAGAACAGCAGCATGTCAAGGACCACACCAAGGTCTACAGAATCTGTTATGCTCTAGTGTGGAAGTCTTTGGCCGGATGCTGGCACTAGATGGCAGGTCAGACACGTCACTCTCTGCATTTCTTTCTGCTTCTTCGCAGGTTTTATGCTGCTGAAATCTGTATTGCTCTGAACTTCCTCCATGAAAAGGGCATCATCTACCGTGATCTGAAGCTGGACAACGTTCTCTTGGACCATGAGGGACACATCAAGCTCACAGACTATGGCATGTGCAAGGTAAGACGTGTATTGATTTATTTTTTCAGTAGACTGTCGGGTTATCAATAATGCAGGAGATCAGGATTGACTGGCTCTAACAGGGCCTCTGTTTTATTGTTTTTTTTCATTCCACCATTCATGTTCTTGTACACATGACATCTTTCACGCTGCCTCTTTCATCTCTGCAACTGCTGTTCTCTCTTTGTGTTTCTTCCTCCTCCTCCTCCATCACCCCTCAGGAGGGCATCAGACCAGGGGACACGACCAGTACTTTCTGTGGAACTCCCAACTACATAGCACCCGAGATCCTCAGAGGAGAAGACTACGGTGAGTGCAGGCAGAGCGTGGAGCGTTGGTACCGTACGATAATGTATTTGTAAAGGACTACAATTAAAAATTCAGTGATTAAAGAATGCTTACAGTAACGCAGGTCGGCTGTCTTACCAGCAGAGGGATGGAGGCTGGATACATTAGCTTAGCACAGCTTAATGGGGAGGAGGTTAGCGTCTACCAAACCAAGAGAAATCCAAATCCCTGTTGCTTAAAAGTTGCTTAAATGTTGTTCTCAGCTGGCTAGCTAATGATGGCCACGTCAAGACTTCTTCTACCTGAAGAGCTGCGTGCCATGACTGAGGCTAATGCTAAGCTAGCTGCTGCTGGATGGTTTGTAAATCCGTCCAGATCGTTGGGCTTCCTCTAGTGTTCATTTGTTAGTATTCTGTGTTTAGTTATGACAGCAAACTGAATATTACAAACAAACCTTAAGGCACGTTTGCGTTCCCAACAGACTGTTTGTACGCCAACATGTCCGATACTCTATAAAACCTTTAGCTATGTTAGGTTCTTATCCATCATGCAATTAAATCAGTTCCCAAATTCAATGTCCACGACAACGAGACGAGACACAGCCAGAGTCATAAATAAGGGCTTCATAAAGAAAACAGGCAGCGTATGTGTGTGTGTGTTGTTTAAAGGCTGAGCTTACACATGAGTACTAAGCATTAAGGAACATGTCATGGAACACATCACTGATATGTGCTGAACACTTGAGCAGAATGCTGCACATGGAGAGTGTTTATCTGTAATGCCACGCCCATGTCTGAATGAATATCATCTGTTGTGCCCTCCCAGGCTTCAGTGTGGACTGGTGGGCTCTGGGCGTGCTGATGTTCGAGATGATGGCTGGAAGGTCCCCGTTTGACATTATCACCGACAATCCTGACATGAACACAGAGGAGTACCTCTTTCAAGGTGAGACGGAGGAAATGATCTCTAGGTAACATGCCTGGGGTCAGCAACAGCAACAATAGTGCAAGACTTGGCGTCAATGTTTTTGAGTTATGACCACTTCTAATGAAGTTCAACCAACAAACTGCACTGATTGGCTGATGCAGAAAAATGAAGTTGTTTTTAATTAGTATTTCCATGTTATTTAAATTAATTTTTAACTATAAATATGACCCCAAGTTTACTAATAATACGTCGCCTAACCTCAGCATTGATGCTTCTGTTCCAAAAATGCATTCTTGGGCACTTCTATATTATATATATATATAATATATTATATATAGGCGGCAGGTGGTAGAGCGGTACACAATCACAAGGCTGGCGGTTCGATCCCCTCCACAGTCGAAGTGTCCTTGAACCTGAAGTTGCTCCCAACACAGGCAGCAGCTTGCATGGAGCTCTGTTGGTGTATGGATGTGTGTGAATGGGTGAATGAGAAACAATTTCCCTGAGGTCTTGTACCGAAGGGATTAATAAAGTTTTACTCTAATTCTAATTTCATTCTAATTCTAATTCTAAACACATTGTGAAGAGCTTGGGATAAAAGCTCTATATGAGTGCAGACCATATTTAAAGATTCATCTCCAAAAATGTGCATCAGCAGGTGATCTCTTTCCTGCATCTTGTGTTCTGTTCGCATATATGAGCAGAACCAAGTTGGTTCAGTCGTATCGTTGCAGGAGGAACAGCTGGATATCAGATATGAATGTTAGGAGCGCATGGCCGACTGTTTGGGGCAATTTAAAGAAAAACATGTTAATTTTACCGCTTGTGATGCATAAATGATATTGCGAGCGTGCTAAAGACAGATTACGTGCACTGGAACAGCGATCAGCTGGAGGCTGTGAAGGATTTATGTCTGTGAACGTCCAGGCTTAAATTAGTCAATTATGCTTCATTAAAACGGAGGAATCTCTGAAACAGGGCTAATTTCATTTCCCTGTACAATGTTAATGTGTTTCATTTGCAGCCCGTCTTGTTTTGCTTTTGTCTTTGGCGTCTCTTAGCATTTGAATAAAGCCATTTTTACATGAGTGGTATAGAGCAGAGGAATCACACCGCTTCTTCTATTTCTTGTTGGTAAAAACACTTGTCCTATGTGTTTATTTTACCCATTCCCATTTGCACCTTTTTCTACCTTGGAATCTCATTTAGTTATTTGTGCGTTTCATATTCAGCTGATAGATTACGTGGTCCTTTAAGGGTTGAGAAAATTCTGCCCTTGGGCAGCTTAAATTCCTTCAACTCCATTGGATGGGTGTAGGAATGCATTGTAGTGAGGCTGGTTGTCTAAATGTGTTAAATGGTGACAAGTTTGCAGCAGTGTGTTGTATCTGCCGTCGTGAACAGCTCTGAATTTCTCTATGATTTAATCACTGAATGACGAACAGCTTCGTCACAAAAACAATCTTGCTTTTTGGTTCTTTCATAGATTTATTATAGGTCCAAAAAATCTGCTGGGTCAAAAACATACATACAGAAAGTTAAACTGGTCACGTAGAAAGCTGTCGTAATGTATTTTCTTTTTAGTGGCGCTAACCTCTTAACTTGTTCTGAGTTATACGATTGACTGCAGCTGCTGACTCCTCTGAGTCGGTTTAAATAGGGCTCGTTTGAAACAGTCATTGGCCATAAATACGACTGTTGGAAAGTCTAAGGACGGAAGGATGGAGGGGGGAAGGAGGATCTGACAAAGCAAATCAATGACTTGAACAAGTCAAGACAACCACTTAGAGCCATTTCAAAGTACCTACAGATCCTAAATCAGCTGGCAAACAGCTGATTTTTGTTAGTAATAAGTCCATTAGAGTCCATGGTGAGGTGTGTCACTGCCTCAATCAGGAAGAAACCACAAACTATCACCTGCTGCTGAGAGACAGTTGGTCAGGATGGTCAGGAATCACCAAAAAGCAGGTCTGCAGTGAGTTAGAAGCTGCTGGACCACGGCTGTCACAGTCCAGTGTGTTTTATATCAGGATGGGCTGAGAGGCTGCAGCTTAAAACCTGAAGTCTGCTGGTGATCACAGACAAAGAAAAGGCCCTGTAGGGGGGAGGTTTGTGTTTAGATGAAACAAATATTGAGCTATTTGGCCACAATGACCAGAAATATGTTTGGGAAGGTGAGGCCTTTAACTCCAGAGCACCAAACCTGCCGTCAGCCATGATCGTGGCAGTGTGATGCTCTGGGGCTGTTTTACTGCCAGTGGAACTGGAGCTTTATAAAAAGTAAATGGAATACTGAAGAATGAGGATTACCTCCACGTTCTTTAGGAAAACCTAAAGTCATCAGCCAGAGGGTGGGTCTTGCATGTAGTTGAGTGTTTCAACAACACAATGAGCCCAAACACACGTCAGAAGTGGTAAAGAAATGCCAGGATCAGACTGGTCTCCCCAAATCCTTACTGGAACCTGCATGTGTTATAATTTCATCTTCACATGCAGATGGAGAACAATGTTTTAGCATTACAGTGACTTTGGTGCATTGCTACCAAGGCACTCATGTAATAGAGTTAAAAGTTACTCTGGCTGAGCTCAAACATGAGCCGTGGTGGGACGACCGGCTCACTTTCAAGGACTCAGCAGAAAACCAGCTCTGGGTGTGATCACACCCTCAGGGTAGAGGAACCTCAATTTATGTCCTTCTATTTGCATTTGTATGTCTTGGAGCCATATGGTCCCTGTACATAGCACACCCCTCTACCTCCTCCCCCCTCACAGCCGCCCACACAGGTCTGTAAAGCAGAAATTCCTCCATACTACAGTGTGACGCATTATGTCTCAGCTGTGACTGTCAGGAGCATAGCGCGGCACCACGGCTAGCATCTGCCACCAGTACCATCCTCCTGGCGGTCTTACCGGTAGAGCAGCAGGATCCTGGATGAACGCCTGCCAACGGAAACTAACCCTTTCACTATAGGAGCCACCCAGCCATATGCCACCTAGCTAGACCCTGTGCCAGGCCTTACTTTGGGAATCGATGCACCACATGCCAAGCCCAGGGCTTTAGACAGACTTCCAGAGACTGGCAAGCATTTGAATCAGTGCTGAAATCAGCCACACAGCAGTATTCACGTCAAAACCTGTAAAAGAACTGAAATATAACGAGATAAAGGCTAAGGCTGAGATCACGCCTAACTTTGGAAACTGTAGTTTTACAAAACTAAACCTTAGTCCCTGATTAGCTGAGACTCCAATAACCATTAAGCTGCCGTCTCATCCCACTGTTTGGTTTTTAATTGAAGTATTATCCTATATTTATTCAGCTGTGGTGTTGAAGAGCTCCAGAGAACAGGTCGACCACACGGCCATGCTTTTACAGTTTGGGTGTAATTTTCCCAGTGATTGGCTGTAAGAGGAAAAGCTGAACCGTAGTGGGCCGGCTGGGTTTTTAACAAGAGGAGCCAGAACGGAGCATGAATGAATAAATAAATCAGTAGTTTATACATACAGGGCTGTGAAAACAGAAGTATTTGCCCGTTTCCTTATTCTTCACTTCTATGTATATAAAGTCTACCTGACCTGGATGTAAGAACCACTTCACTCTGCATTACCCAACCATCACTCTGCTGTGGCAATTGTTTTTTAAATCATGTTTTCTAGTGTTTTATAGGTTGTGCAAATGGTTTTAATATATGTCTTGTATGTGTAATAGAGTATACTGTCAGTGCGCCTCAGGAGCAGCTCTTTAAATGTCATTACTTGTACGTCGTGATAATCGACCCTTAACAATCTTAAACCTGCTATCAGACAGGTTTGTAGGAAAAACCAACAGAACCCATAAAAACAGCCTTAACATAGCGACAGCCATGAGCGCTGATTCTTTACGTTTAGTGTCGGGTTATGGAGTCACGCTGTAGTCGTATAATGACGATAAAGACTTTCTGTCCTATTTTATTTATTTTTTTTTTTTACATATTTCTCACACTGAAATGTTTCAGATCCTCAAACTAATATTTATATTTATGTAATATCAGACAGAGATAACCCATAAAACACAAATTACAGCTTTTAAATGATGATTTATTGGAAACCTTTATCAGTAACAACTGCAGTTATACGTCTGCTTGTGGAGGGATTCTGGTCCACTCGACATGTGAAACGTTTACATCTGACAAATATGCACCAATAGAAGACATCTGTAGAGGTAAACATCCTACGAATGCTCCGTTTGTATTTATATCAATAACAAACGTCCTTAAAGTTGTGCTTCCTACAGTCATGTTGGTGTGAACAAACGATGACACTGTAGTGAACTGATCCCATGAAAAGACCAAAAATCTTCAATGAACTGACGACTAAACTAATTCAGTTTATTACTTATTACTGGGTGCATGTTTCCTTTATTGGGAAAATCTCAGCACCGTAGTTTATTTAGAAGCAGCTCCACAGAGCAGCAACAGGCTCTGGCCTCGTTCAGGAGGAGATGAAGGGAGGACGGGGAAGAAAAAAGGTTGTGATGTGTTATTCTGTAAACAGTTTTCTTGTATTTCTTGCTTTCCTTTTAAAAAAAACTGTGCTAATTTCAATCTTTCTTTTTCTTTCTCTAACTTTATCCCTGTCTTCCCCCTTCGTCACTGCACACACACCTCCTACACGTTCATATTACTGCCTGCTGCGTGGTACAACGAGAAAACACAAACGCAACTGTTTGGTTTTACTCACACACCTTCTGTCGGCTGCTTATGCCTGCGTTTATGACTGTCCTCTTTCTTTTTGTCTCGTCATGTTATATACACACATATATATATATATCTCGTCTTGTGCCGTCGACACACTCATAAAAGTGAGAGGCCACGCTTTAGAATAACGCCGCTTGCTGACCGTCCTCTGCTTTTCTTCCTGTTTCTCAGCGCAGCAGCCGGTTGTCTTATTTTGAAACGCCGGCGGTCACGTCGCCTTGAACAGTAATTGAAAGTAAAATAACTGAGAGTGAAGCACTAATCTGTGAAGTAGCACCGCATCCTTGGATTTAGGTTTGGAGGGAAAAACTATTTTTCAGCACATTTTTGTTCTTGTGAGTATGACATTGTTTAGCTGTGGGAGTCTCAAGGCTATTAGTAGACCATAAAAAAAAGTGAGAGAACGAACAGAAGAGTGTCCTCTGTATCTCCTCCCTTCCTCTGACTCCCACGCAGCAGACATGGTCACCCACAGGCAGGTTGGACTGTGAATCATCCTCCTCCCTGCTCACGATTGTCCTTTTATTGTCTCTCCCTCTCTCTCTCTCTTCCTTTGTTGCTGTCCTTCTTCTCTTCTTGCCAACAGTTATTCTTGAGAAGCCCATCCGCATCCCAAGGTCTCTGTCGGTGAAAGCTGCCAGCGTGCTCAAGGGCTTTCTAAACAAGGTGAGAGGAGTCCTCTCTCATCAGCGCTCGCTTTTTCTCTTAAATCACCATGTGTGGGATCACGGCCAAGACCAGGGCTGTGTTGTGGACAGCCGGGGAAGGCCTCTGCGTTGGGCTCACTCTGCCTGGCATTATCACCGGCAGTAAGACATTAAGACCAGTGAACGCCACACAAGATCTGTAACGTACACGGTGATCCATGTGAGGGTTCCTCCATCAGGCAGCCAGCGCTGTGCTGGATGTGAAGGAGGAACCAGATGAAGCTGCTGCTGCTGAAAATAGAAGGCAGAAGTGTGCCAGTCTCCAAGTGACAAGACCAGAGACTGGAGTACAGCCAGCAAGCAGTTAGCCTAGCTTAGCATAGAGACTAGAGGAAGAAATTACATTTAGGTGTGTGTTTTGTTTTGTTTTCTAAACAACAAAAAATGTGTTTTCCACAGGATCCCAAGGAGCGGCTGGGCTGCCAGGTCCAGACGGGCTTCACAGATATCAAGTCACACACATTTTTCCGCAGTATAGACTGGGACCAGGTAAGAGCCGCCGAGTGGACAGCAGGAGCATCATTCACTCATTTAAGCCCCACATGGGTGATAGAAATGTCTCTCAAGGATGTATTTGTTATTTAAATATCTAGTGTCCTTTGCAGCAGTATTTTTTTATTTAACCCTCTGAACCCCAGTTTCTGGACACTTTTTGCTCCTGTCATGTTTTTGGTGTTTCATGTTCTTCACTGTATTCTACATTCAGTCCTGCACCTGAAGGCCAGAAGAACATCCGTTATTTACGCAGTGTGGCACCGTTATGATGACATTCATAGAAGCTGATCAGTGTTTTCACAAAGTGCCCACAGTTCTTATGAATACAGTCATGACTCGATAATCCGACACTAAACGTAAAACCTTCTTCTATGTCGGATATCAAGGCTGTCGGATTGTCAAGACGGAGGTCCAGATACGAGGAGGGCTTGATGCTGGAAGGATCATTAGTTGTTCATTATTGTTCATAGTTGTTATAATAACTAGTCGGGCTGGTCCCAGTAGAACTTTCTGCGTAGGACTTTCACTGTCGCACTTTCTTGCTAGTTCTGCTCATCATGTTGCTGATTTAGAAAAAATACTTTGCCTTTTAAACCTGCCGACGGGTTTTGGGTTCAGGGAGTTATTGCATATGGAGTTTTTATTTCTGTCATTCATTCAATCAAACTGGCTTCTGGTTCATTTTTACCCTCAGTAGGATTCATCAGGGCAGATCTGAACCGAGCAAATGAACAGTACGTTTAAAGATCTTGTAAAAACAGAGGACGAAATGGGGTTGCAGCTTCCAGACTGAGATCTAAGCCTGATTCTGAAACTGATGAGCTGCTGGGTGAAGTGATGGGAGCGATCGGGGTGTGTGCTGCCTCCTGATAGACAGCTGCTGACAGCTGATCCGGGGTTTGGCTCTACAACCTGTCAGCTCACTTAGACCTCATGTAAAAACAACAAACACGGAGTAAACACTGCACGCCCACATTTAATGCCAGTCGGCTCTGAGAGACGACAGGGCGCAGCTGTCATTACACATTCACTGCTGCCTTCATCACTCTCCATAGTGTGTGTGTCTACTGTATGTATGTGGAGAGAACACACCCTCCTGTTTACCATCCTAACAGGCACATGAGGGAGGTGGAGCCCTTTGTGTGTGTGTGTGTGTGTGTGTGTGTGTGTGTAAAATGGTTAAAAATGGATGATCTCGTCATAGACTCCTGCTGTATGCCCCTCCACCTCCCTACTGTGGAGCAACAAGGCAAATAAAAGTGAATTCCTAATCACACACATACACACCATCTGACACACGAGCGCAGGGTGTGTGTGTGTGTGTGTGTGTGTGTGTGTAGGTTGCAGTTGTGTAATTAAATGGTGTAGGTCTGACACACAAACTTGTCTGAAACTGACATGAAAGTAGAATAGAGGCTATACAATATTAAAGACCTTCACGGTGCCAAACTCTGAAGTGTATCGACGGTTTTCATCAGTCGGGTTGAACCGTGTCACTGATGACAAATAATCAGTGAGAAACTGTGATGTGATAACAACAGGAGTGAGATTTCAGATTGTGAAAAGAGAGTATGAATTTAGTGCTTTAGAATCGTGTCTTCGTCAGGTCGCTGCTGAATGAGGCGGACACGCCGGCATGAACGTGTCCTGACTGGACATGCTGTAATCTGAACCGTTGTCTCCTCCAAGTTCTCACACATGTTCTAGCTTTCATCTTAAAGCATAAATTCAACGTATGAAACACTACCAACAATCCAGCCTCATGATGGACTCAAGGATTCAAGACCTTTACTGGTCACAGACACAGTTATACCTGGTGTACCACACAGTGCAATGCTCCGTACACCTGCTCCACACCGAAACGATAGTAAAAAGATGAATAAGAATAAAGAATAAAACACACAAGAAATAAATATATATATTAAAAATAAAGAATAAGCAAAAATAAATAAATCAAATGTTCATCCAGTTGTTATATTTAATGTGATTTTATTAGAGATCCATATTTTAATCAGATAAGACAAGCTCATTATTGGCAGCTTTATTCTTCTGTCATTAAATTGACAACACCACTGTTAAAGAAAGTGAATTACACTGTGTGATGCCAGCGTCTGTAATTTAATTCACAAGATTTTTTTCCCAAAACTGTTGCAACTCGACTTATTCCAGTTTCCCCACTTTAACGTTTACTTTAGAAAAACACCATTATGCTGTTTTGTCAGACATTAGCACAAATGCTAATATAAGGTGAATTAAGAGCATTTCTTTCTCCTTATTGTGGCTGTGTCCCTCATGGGACAATTAGGTAGAGTGGCAGGTAGTATAGTGGCATAAAAGAGGAGGAAAACCATTGTCAGAGTGTGTTAATGAGTGCTGCCTCAGTGCCTGTGAAGTGCACACCAAAGGCAAACTGGGGAGAGATATCAAAGCGGAGAGAAATCCTGAGCCCGGCGACAAAGCTCCCACATAGTGCAGAGGGAAAACAAGTTGACAAAGCTGTGAGAGGTGGAGAAGCGACGCTCTCTGCCCTCAAACTAGAAACCTGTCTCCAGACCTGACAGGCCTGGAACGCCGCTACTGTTGTTACCACATATTAATATTCATCAGACATTTCCTGCGGGAGCGCAGAGTTTTCTCTCTGAAGAGATGACACATTTGAATATCATTTACCTGCCGTCCTCTTTTATTCCCTCTCCAAATGCACAGTTCTTTACTGCCAGAGAGGTGTCAGGCTGATGAGCGCTGAGAAGAAATTGATCATTTGAAGGCAGATAGAACTGGATTTCACTGCTTTGACTTATTTTTCATTGAGATCACATTTGGGAAGGAAACAAAGTGCCTCTTGTGCTGCGTGTTGTGGAAGCTTTGAAGATCAACGTTAACCAGAGGAAGCCAAAGGCTGCAGGCATTGAGCTGAAATTAAAGCAATTAGATAAAATGCACACAACAACTCAAAGCGTATTATAAACCAGCCATGCTCAGCGGCTGCCCCACCTTGGCAACCGTTTAAAACGGTGGTGGGTTGATTTTTAAAAACAGAACGTGTCGGGGTGAAGACCAGAAGGTACAAAAAAAACTGGGCCCACAGGATGGAGGACTCAGTACATCTGACACTTATGTACTCAAGTGGTACAAATATCTGATAACTTTGTCCATCCATC
>NW_007577916.1:391145-393229 GCF_000690725.1 Stegastes partitus
CACACACACACACACACACACACACACACTAGCTAGCTAGCTCGCTCACTGACAGGTGCTGTGATCTGAGAACCAATGGCTCGCCTGTACAGCCCTGGCGCTCACTTACCTCTTTCATGTGCCCCTCTGGCCTCAGGGACACCGGCGGTGTGTGTGAAGGTGCCGGGCTCGTTCCAGGCCTTCAGTGCACTTCATTACCACCACACAGAGCTTCAGCCTGCCCAACAACACATCAGAGAGACTGGGGAAAGTAGGAGGAGAGAGGAGAGGGATGTGAAAAGATAAAAGAATTGACAATGAGTAAGACAGACACAGGCGGAGAGGAGAAAGATGGAGACAGGATGTGAGGGGGTGAAACTGACAGGAGTGTAGGTAGGTGCGGAAAAAGCTGAAAAAGAAATTAGCAAATACATGGAGAGAGAGAACGAGAGAGAGAGAGAGAGAGAGAGAGAAATTTAGGGAAGGTGGGCCAATTTGATGGAGAGGGAGCGATAGGAAGAGATACAGAGAGAGAAAGTGAGTTGTTTCTGTTTGTTGTTTGTTTGAAGTCGTTCTCAGAACGCTCTTTGAACCAATAACACTAATGAAGCACAGAAACCAGAGCCAGGGGCTGTGTAGGAGCTAAACACACACTCACACACACACACACACACACACAAGAGAAACCAGTCACGAGTGTTTCATAAATTCCTCAACAGCATTCAGAGCTGAACAGCACAACAGGTTTCTGTCAGTGACCCGTATGAGCGGTACCGCAGCAGGTTCAGATGAGCCACCTCCACGTAGTCCAGGTGCCAGATTCAAAGAGCCACTTTTCATAAGAGCATTGAAGTGAGTACGTTCTCACCATGTTCAGAGATGGAGCGTCCTAAGAATGCCGAATCACAGCCATTTTATTTCCCGCCAAAACCAAATGATGTGTGTTGATGATCTAAATAACCTGTCCAGGTAAATAGTTCACGATGACGCTGTGAGCGTGACATAACTGCATCGGCTGGATTTAATGTAGAGTTTTAAAAGCCTGACCGTTGTGTTCTTTAACCCAGACAGTACAGAGGAGAAGACTTTTCCATGTGACCTTCTCGGCCTTAAAGTGAACGTGTCAGACACAAAGACTGACTCCAACAACAGAATCTCATCAACACATCTGTTGGTTCTGTTGCTGTCATCGTTGACTGTGTTCTTCACTGTCTCCTCCGTGATGCACAGGGCTGTGCAGCCTTTACTCACAGCCACAGCTTGAGTTCCAGGACGGACCAGTTTGCCTGAGAAAGAGTTCAACACGACGCTGATGAGTTTTCTGGACAGAAGGCCAAGAAGCTCCACTTTGGTTATAACAGTTCTAGTGTCCATTGGTCAAAATGTCGACTTGTTGTTGTCCAAATATCGACCCAAAGTTCTTCTAAGAGGGAGATACAAGATGCTGCTCCATAGAACGGACACTAGAAGAAAACCATTTAAAGCAGCCGCCGTGCACTCTGTGGACTCAGATGTTGAGGTCTGAACCATTTCACACGTTTCAAAGCTGGACATTGAGGAACTTCAGGTACACACCTGTCTGAGTGTGTGGGTCATAGGCCATTCCTGTGTTTACTGGATATGACACAGGATCTGCATTTGCAACCTGGGGCAAGGAGACAACATACCTGGGATGGTAATGAAGTGGCAACAGAGCCTTTGATTTTTCTGTCAGAGGCTCCAAATGCCTCCCAGAGGAGGACATCTCCACTATGATTGCACCAGCAGTCCACTTTTCAGTCACACTTTGACTGAAGTCACTTGCAGCTCAGTTAGATGTTTTATGTCTGTTCTTGAACATGACTTGGTGCCTCCAGCTTTAGCTCCTTCAGCTGCTTGCTGTTGCTCCAGGACATGCTGCCAATCTCCACAGCACAGGTGGCTTTCAACTGTTGCTCCATGAGCCTCACTCAGCCGACCTGCGCTGTGTGGATAAATCCTCGTCCTGCAGTAGCACCAGCCTGAAAGCTTTCCTCTGCCTGCAAAGACATGACAGCAAGCTGGTTCTCCGGCTTCCTCCCACAGTCCAGAAACATGCTGAGGTTAATTGGTGATTGTAAATTGTC
>NW_007577916.1:393724-462123 GCF_000690725.1 Stegastes partitus
ACCTGAACACCAGTGAAAATGTCTGTGGGGTGATTGTAAACATGCTTTGTGAGAAGATATCCTCAGAGGTTCTTAGAAGTTGAAGTTTGCAGAAGAGAAGGAGACAGTCCATCAGCTGGATGTTCTGACACATGTACATACTGTAGAACTGTATAAAAACACACACTGGTGATCCTGACTGACCTAAAACAGGAAGTGTTTAGTCTGATTTAATGTCAGGTAGTGAGAAAATAAAAGGTTTTGTGTCATCATTAAATTCACTTTGACTTAATGAAATGATGTGACTGGATCACAGTCAGGCAGCACCAGGATCAGCCTTCAAAACCAAAGTGATTTACCTGTTTTATGCCTTCCCTAAACCTACGTACAGGCTGGTTTATAAAGAACAAGGAGACAATAAAAAACAACATGGAGAGAAAACCTGTGTACCTGTGGTCTCTGTCTGTGGCCATCTGACTTCATTGTGTTCTCAGAAAATGTCCTCAGAGCACATTTTAACAGGATGAGGGACCGATGTGAAACCATGGAAACAAACCAGACAAAAACTCTCCTGGCTGAATCACTCGGGCACAATTACTCTGCTGCCTCAACCTTCTCCATTCTCTTATTTTTCTCTCCCTCGTTCAGTCCCACCTTCCTCGCCACTGAGGAGTATAGCAACAAGGCGCCCATCTCTCCTGTAGCAACCGTGACTATATGGAAAAGCACAACAGTGCTTTAACATAGATTATAGAAGATAGATGTCGTGCGAGAAGTGAAACCAGCGCACAAGTGATTTATATCTGCATTCTTTCTGATGGCCAGCAGGGGGCGACTTCTCTGGTGGCCCAGTAGCATAGAAGTCAATGAGAAAATCGCCCGACTTCTCACCTCATTTATCATCCTAAATACTTTACATTGAATGGTTTCAATCATACGTTTGATGTCTCCTTCAATACAGAATGATGTTTCTCTTAAAAATGATATTTGCAGAAATAAATAGACGATGGAGGAGGATATACTCCAGAGCCTTGATGTTCGTACCGTACAGACGTGTCCTCAGGTTTTCAATCAGATCCACCCTCACTCATGACTTCCAGCTCAATAACTGAGACGGCAGCGGTCGAGGTCCAGTGATGGTCTCGACTTCAGAGCGGTAGTCCACAAACTAAAGCTGGCCGTATCCATCTGTCATACATTGTTTTAAAAAAAGAAATATTTCAGATTGAATGCTGCTCTCATTAAAGCAGAAGGAGGCAAACTAACCCTGATATGTTCTGAAAATCTTTGATATTTTTCACTGATTCAGCTTCTCACTCAAACTGTTAAAGTGATGTTCTGGTTTGGACTGAAACATTTTTAAACAAATTAAAATGGAAGCGTCTTCAGGTTGCAGGCTTATGGACTTTACTGCACACGGGCCAAACAGCTGCTTATTCAGATAAAACAAACAGTGTGAACATGAGGGAGGTCTGGCCCTGCTCTCCTCATGATATACTGTCTCCTACCGAGAAAACACTGTTGTTATACATAATAGATAATGATGTGTTTGTTTCTCATCAGCTGGAGAAGAAAGAGATGACGCCGCCCTTCAAACCTCAAATCTCTGACGAGTACGGCCTCGAAAACTTTGACACCCAGTTTACTAATGAACCAGTGCAGCTAACACCGGATGATGAGTAAGTACCGCTTCTCCAGCCGACATCGCTGCCTCCAGCACGGCCTTTCTGTCAATAATTTAAAACTTTATTTCAGGCAAACTACACACGTCTGTATGAAGGTGTGCTCGCACAGCCTTCAAGTTTGCAGAAGTTTTCCCGTTACAACAAGCATCATGTTGTTTTTGTGACTAAGCAGGTTGATACACGCTGATTAAAGACCACGTCTGCAGCAGCTTCTCCACTCAGCTACCTTCACTGTTTGCTCTCATCCAGACTCACAGCTGCTCAGAAAGTGGCAGCTAATGTTTCTGTACGTTCATGATGTCTCAGCGCCTGCCCGGGCTTCAGCTCGCGCTCCGATGGGTTCGTCCCCGCTTGTAAAAATGAGTGGGGCGAGCTGGTGTTAGCATTCTTAGTTTCATAGGTCCAGATGTGTTGGACTATCAAAAGCCACAGCAGCTGGCAGCTTCACAGCCTCAGAACCATTACAGTAACGTGCAGAGTGCTGAAGTCAAAGCCCAGACCTCATCAAAACCACGACAATACCGTGGTGTGAATATAAAGGCCCGGGCTGCTTTGAAGTGAGACAGTTCCCCGTCACACACACATCGCCACAATCATATTTCTGTCCTGACACCATCAGTCGCGGCTAAAAATTTACATTTTCTGAGAAAAAAATCTAAAGATTTCTCCCCCTGCAGACTAGAAAAATATGAAGAGCACATTTCAATTTCACTATTTTATTATATCGCCTCTCTTTGCCGGCTTTTTTCTGTGCTGCTTCTGCTATTTTATATCTTGCAAATGAAATTTAGTCTTTTGCTTTAGAATTCTGTAACAATGAATAAAACAGCATCCTAACGCAGCGCTGCACCGAGCGGTGCCGTCGCCACCGGACTAAACCGTGATTGGACTTGACAGGTGGAGATGTGTCCGGCTATAAAAAAGGTCCGTCCTGTCACGGTCGGACTGATGTCTAAGAAGAGCTCTCATTCAAAATGTATTTTCACACAAACGCTGGGTGCTGTGCCGTCTTCCCAGAAGACTTCTGCTTCCAATAAAGACAAACATCCCCCCATGAGTTCCCAACATTCACGTCTTTATCCATCAGGGACATTGTTTTGATTAATACAAACATGTAGCCTTCAGGATCTGACAAGAACCCTTGTTTAAGATTTAACTTTGGAGAGAAAAGGCTGAAGAGATCTGGCACAACAACAGACAGAACCGGCTCCACTGCTGCAGACTGTCTGAACACACGAGCGTGGCCTGTTTTCCTCTGTGCCGTCACAAAATGGATTCCATAAGGCTCTGGCAGGCCGTGCCAATAGATATTACCAGGCTTATGTTAGACAACATTGTCATTTAAATCCATGCTGGATTGATTGTTCAGGCTCCAGCATTTATATTTCTCCTGCAAAGCATTTATTGGACTGGTTGTAGCCGTTTCTCAGCAAACCTGCTGCTCAGAAGCAGAGGCTGAACTGACGGTTATATCCAGCGAGCACCTCGATCCACCAAATGGGTTCCTATCAGAATGAACAAATGACAACACGGCATATAGTGAGAAGCTTTTAAAATGTGACATTAATAAAAATAAGAAGAAGAAGAACTAAATGTTCATCTATGTGGTGGCAAATCATCGTCTTCATCCCATATGTGGAAATATGCAGCAAAGCATGTTATGTGTTGGATGAAGCGTTGGGATGCTGCCTGCGGTTCTCCTCTCTGTGGTTGACGTCACATCAAAACGTAGGAGGCTGAGGTGCATTTAACAGCATTTAACTGAACAAGTGATCGGTACCAGCTCGGTGCTCCACGTGGTTGATTGACCAGTGCCAGGCTAACTCTGCTAGCATGTAGCAGCTGACAACAACTGGTGCTCTAAAACCCTTTCCTGTGGTATCTATGACTGCAGCATAAAAACGTGTCCGTATCCTCTGAGCACAGCAGCAAAGGGTGTAAGATGGAGTGAGTTTGAAACAGATTAGGTCATGTGATCTACAGAGGAGGTGTTTGGTTCCAGTGAGCATGTGCAGACGGCGGATGTTAGGAGAACTTCAACATCCTGCTTTGGGGTGTTGGTCCATTCCATCCAGTGTTTGTCACTGGGTTTATGTCTCCAGCTGAGGGTGAGGTAGAAACCATCCTGAAACAGGAACAGTTAAGATGGTTGAAGACTGAAGCCTTCCTTTACATCTCAGCCTACATGGCTCGTTGTACAGGAGGCAGGATTCAGCCACACAACACACACGTTAGCGCTGCTGCAGTGTGACGTCCTAACTGTCTTTATAGGAAGGCAACAGACAGCACAGCATATGACCTTCTTTGGTCTTCAGCGTTGGGGTCAGAAGGTTTGAGTGGAGCTCACAAAGGTGGAATCGATGCTGTGTACAAACAGAGGTACGAACAATCAGGATGATAACATTATAGGTGGTGAACATATAAACAATGTGATGTGGGTGCTGCCAGACTGATGGGGACCTGCCTGACATGGCTCATAATTACGTGTACCTCCCACCACCCTCGACTTCAGCTGAAGCAGAATTAGGATTCATGCTGTCAGTAATTGGCATCATCACCACCGGCGCTGCAGCCTTGTTGACGACGCCATACTTAGTGGCCTTATTAAATGCCCATCATGTTCTGCACCCTTGACAGATGTCTTTGGGTAGCTGCCATCGCTCTCCCTCAGTCTGAAGGTGCTGCACACCTCTGCTGTTCACCAGACGTTGATCTTTAAGCCAGCCCCAGTGGATGAGCCTCGCAGCTCGCTCATTAAGGGGCTGCAGCGAGGCGGCTCTGAAACTCATCCCGGCTCATTTGTGACAGGGTTTGATGATGACGGGAGTCCGTGACAGACTTTTGGGGAGGCAGCTGTAGAAGAGGTGATGGTGGTGGTGGTGGTGGTGGGGGGAGACGAGTGGGAAAACAGGGTGGAGAGCACGCTGCCAGTTCAGTAGTGGAGATATCAACTTGGCATCAAACACCATGGCACATCAAAAGAAGACGCACGCCTCCTCCCTGCGTCTCGCACTTTATCTCCTCATCCCTTTCTCTTCCCTCTGTTACCAAGGAGAGGGGCTGACGTCGCCCACTCCCGCTAGGAGGGGGTGATGCAAAAAGCTCTCCAGTCTCCCCTCTCTCCCACTCACGACGGGCTTGGCATGAGAAGAAAGAGAAGTGAGAGCCGAGCAGGGAGAGAGAAGGGTAAACCCTCCATGTTAGAGATTTACATTGTGACATTAAAAACCAGGATTGCTGGGAGCCCTTGCCAGCACAGTGAGGGGAGGGCGAGAGAGGCTTTCGTTTTTCTGTGCCAGCTCCCCGTCTTAGAAAATGGCAGCCTCAGTCGGTGCCGGGGGAAGAACACTTTGGTCTTTTCTAACCTTGGTGGTTGAGTTTAGGGTGCTGCTGATTGTGACTACGGCCACAAGACCGCCGCAGTCCGCCTGCTAAACCTGTCGCTAATCCTCACCAGCAGACGCCGTGTTCAGGGGAACCATTCAGTCAACTAAAGTCTTACATGAAGACAGATTTGTCAGGGCGGCTCCTGTTGTCGGTGCACAGTCCTGACACGTATGAAGTATTGTTCTGACACTAAAGCGTCCAGGACTTGTAGTGATTGGATATCAGTTTAAAACACATCATTAAGTCACATTATGTTCTGTGTTCATCAACAAACGCTGAGAAAAAACACACGTACAGGACTTTTCACAATGAAAAATATAAAAACATCATTCATTCACAAATAAAAGCAAAGAAAGGAGATAGATGTGGTCTTTACTCTGTGAATCATCTGTTTATTCTGTTTATGCACCATAACCACCCCGTGCAGCCGACGCTTTCCTGAAACTCTACTTCAGTCTATTTCAGGCCTCTCTGCTGTTTTAACTTGGTCTCCTGCTGCTGTCGCCGTGTCTCTGCACACCTCCCAGATTTGCACCTATTTGCGTCTACTAATGTTCTCGCATCAACTTAATAACACAACTGTGCTGCTACTGAGATCTGCATCACACTCAGTCTGAGCACATCGTGACTAATCCAAACTGTCTGTCTCTGGCTGGATGAAGGCTGCAGTGAGCGCTGACTCTGAGCACTGATGTTAAAATCATGTCTTCGGTTGCCAAAAGCTTTCCAAATGTTCAAATGTTGATTTGCAGGACAAATTGTTTGCCTGTTTCTAAAACCTGTTGCTGTGTTCTCTGGGTGTCCTGTGCCGTCCCTCCTCGTCTTGTTCCATCTCTCTGTTCCCTCCTCTTTCCTCTCCTCGGCTCCTCATCCTGCATCTGGTAACGCTTTCAAGTCTGAAAAAACGCTGGTGGAGCTGTTTGCTTTGGTCACCTCCCAAACCTTCTCCCCTCTTTTTTCCTGAGTTCCTCTCTGTGGTCGTTCTTTGTGCCTCCCGGTTCTCCCTGGAACTCCAAAATAGAAAAAAACATTTTCTAAATCTAATTGTTGTCTTGTTGGTTGACCTCCTCCTACAGCGAGGGTGCTTCACATGAGATCAGATGGAGGAAAAATATTTGCTTCATCAATATTCTAGTCAGCACACTCAGAGAAAGACACTGTAGCGTTTCATTCACTTGTCCTGGTGCTCCATGTGGGTGGGATCTGCAACCTGTTCAGCGCCGCCGGTGGCCCTTAAAGTGAGCCTCCCACCCACCTGGTGGAGCAGGGCGACGACCGCTCAGCACACCTATTGTTTTAACTTCAAAGCCCTCCGTTCAGTGTCTGCAGGGAGAAAGCCTCTCGGCCTTTCTCAGCGAGAGGCCTCCTTTTTGGGTTTCAGTCCTTCGTCTCACACACACACACACACACACACACACACACACACACACACACACAGATGAGTAAACAGCCTGTTGCTGCAGGAGAAGAAGGCAGCAGTGTTGCTAAGGGAGTACATTTATTTTTACCCATCCACTCTGAGCCCACTATTTATGGGGTTCTGCTCCAGTTACCTGTGATTATGCCTTTGTTAATGGAAGCAGCACACTCAGGAAACAAAAAAAGCAGCGCGAGTTCCTCCAATGATTACTCCACACCGTGGGGTTTTTTATTTTTTCTGTCTCACTTGACATTTTGTACTGAAGGACACTATCTCACTGGGTTTCATGGATTTAATCCAGAAAGAAACGGACAAAGAAACATCTGCTCATCAGTTGTGTACCAACAGGAGCAGCAGGTACAGACCAGAAGAGTGTCTCTGCTGTCAAGTATGTCTTTAGAAGCTTGTAATCGCAGACATTTTAGTTAAAGATCTTCAAAACAGCAGTGAGCAGATGAGAACCATCGAGAACCAGCTGCTGTATAATTAAACTATGATGTTTGTGAAGACCAACCCTGAACCTGTGATCTGGTCATTCATGTCTGTGAAGATCCTCCGTCCTGCAGGTCATGTGGCAGACGCTTTTATCCAAAGCGACGTACATCTGAGAGTTCCTTGACGACGTTCCACCTCTCATCCAAGAGGTTGGGAGTAGTTGGGAGTTCCACATACTGATATCCTGAAGGAGACATTAACACCTGAGTTAAGGTTTCAATTGGAGTTTGTTGCTCCTCCCCCTCGTACTAACGACCCACATAACGAGGGGGGAGGAGCAACGAACCCCCAATTGAAACTCAGGTGTTAATGTCTCCTTCAGGATATCAGTATGTGGAACTCCCAACCAGTCAGTCAGAGCTGATGAAGCCTCTTGGATGAAGGTGGAACGTCTTCAAGGAACTCAAGCAGGTCCAGCTGCTACCATTAAGCTACGAGAACTAGCCATAAATGTTCCTCCTGAACGTCTTTATAAAGTCCAGCAACTGCATGCAAGCAGCAGCAGCTTCCAGCAATCACACTTCAGTTTCTGTCAGAATTGCGGTGGAGGTCTGGAGGTCTGAAGGTTGAGGGTTACTGATCAGGAGAGGAACACGACACCTTATTGTCCCTCTGCACTCTGAACATCTTAACAAGCTGCGAATGCTTAAAAATTGCTGTAACGTGTTTATATTGTGGCTTCTTCTTGTCCTCATACTGGTAGAAGCTAACATGTGGGGTTGAGGTGAACCAGGACTGATCGGTGCATCACCAACCAGCTACAGTTTAAAAACACGTCACAGGAAGTCTTTACCTCAGTGTCGGGAAAGTCAGAGCAAATCTGTCCGATCTGAGGGTGATAAGAAGCTTGCTGTCATTAGGAAGATCTCACCCTGATGTGCTTCTAAAACCTGAGCATGGCAGGATTTATTGAGCATTAAGCTCAATTTATCTTTGCCTCCTTTTTCTAGCAGAATCCGTGGTGACAGTGGACGTGAGAACAGCCGGGTTTGCTGCTAATAGCACTGTGCTCTGGGTTTGTGATGAAACAGCACCGTTAATTCTTCTCTCCATCTCCCTCTCCTCAGGGACGTCATCAAGAGAATAGACCAGTCAGAGTTTGAGGGATTTGAATACATCAACCCCCTGCTGCTATCCACAGAAGAGTCTGTATGAAGGAGAGGCCAGCTTCCTCCTTCGCCCACCTACTGTCTGTCCAAGCTGCCGTCTCAGCCAAAAAATCACTCGCAAGCCAACTCTGAAAGGCGAGGAAGAGGAGGAGGAAGAGTAAAGGACAACAGGGAGGACGAACTCACCCTCTGGACCTGTCAACAAGGCAAAGCAAACTGGAGCAGGGGAGAGTTTCCTTTCTGGATGATTCAGATTGTTTTGTTTGGGTACCAGACTCTACGAGGAAAACAGAGACAGCGGACTTCAGCGCTCCCCGTCGTCACGTTGTCTTTTTTTGTTCCTGCCTCGGCTTCATTTCTTTCCCCTCAGAACGTCCATCCTGGTGTCAAAGCGCGAACCAGCTTTGTGGTCTCAACGGAGAATCGTTTCATTCTGTGCCTGCCATCATGAACACGTCTCAGCCCGTCTCACGTCCCTGGATGAATATGACAGTTCTGATGAAGAACTTGAAATGATTTTATGTGCACTTTTTTTCTAAAAAAAAATAAGAAAAAAAAAGTTAATTTCTTTTTTTTCTATCTTGTAGGGGGGCGCGACGCCTCACACAAAACAAGAATGTACAATGACAAAGGAAAAGAATAAGTTATTATTGTGTATTATAATGTAGGTAGTGAATCCAGAATTGACGATGCCTTTTTATTGATGCAAGTGGCACATTTTCATCCATAACCACCACCTTTCTTTTTATTTTCTTTTATGATTTTCTTAAAATACGGGAGAGAACACTAACTGGGAGACAACTTTTTATTTAAGAAGTGCCTCAAAGATCAAATTAATTACCACGTCTCTGATTGCACTTATCTCTTATTGGACATTTCTTCACCCGTCATGGCTTCAGGAGGTGAAGCAGCTGAAGCTCGACTCTGCCTGGGTCCAAACTCCTCCAATTTGTAAAGGAATCAGTGTGTTTGGAGCCCAGTAGGCTGCCTCACTTCTGACAAGTGACTGGATCTTTTTATGTTTAATCAATCAATTAAAAAAAAAAATCAGTGTGCAACAAATAATTTCCAGTGTGTCACCAGAGCAGCATCTAAACACCAGATATGTCAGGAAGAGACACGATGCTCAGAGGCCAAGCTGGATGTAAAGATATCGAATAGCAAAGATTGTGTCCCACTTAGCAGGAGTTTCACCATCTATCAGTCTCAGATCATCATCAGGTGGGCGCTGAGCAGCAGGCGCCACACAGCAAACATGATATGAAGGTATATGAAGGTAAACTCGCTGCAGTCTGGCAGCTGTAGGAACACGTTCAGCACACCGGGCTCCAAAACAAAGCTTTCCATTGGCTACCACAGTGTGTTCAGGCTTCCTGGCTGAGCTTGGGTCCTTCCTCACCAGCTGCCACTGTGCCACCATCTGCAGCTGCTCACAAACACCACGTGACCTGCTGGTGGCGCTGCCTCGGCTCGTCTCCGTGTCCACCTCTGCACCGAGGCCGGTTCTGTCGGCGGCAGCTCAGTGCTGCTTCAACCGACTGGACGGTTCCTTCGGTCCACTTGAAATGTCATCAAGTGATATTTAAGTGTATTATTAATGTTGCTGCATTTCTAATGGACTGGACTATTGAGTCCAAAGGTTCTGATCACGCGGGCTGTGAACACCGACACCCATGTGAGCAGATGTGAGTACGCAGACGGCTGTGGTCCTCCAGGTGGAGGCAGGCAGGTGAGGGCTGCAGCCACCCTGACATGGACCAAGCACTTTGGAAGATGGACGGATTGATGCTTGGTCTTGCTTTTTAACTGTCTGGTTCTGAATGGTTCCAGTTTCAGCACACTGTCTTGCATTTAGACGCAATTCTTTTACAACAGGTTGTGATTTAAACTGGTGCAGTAGTTTTGTTAAGTAAAAAAAAAGTAAAACATGTTTCGATTCCCCAAACTAACGTATCAGCACAGAGTGCTGCTCGGTGTCGGCAGTACTGTCGGTACTGAACGGTGTTGAGTCGGGAGTCGTGATACCAGAAATGTGGTCGTCGGCTCCAACATCATTGACTTTCCACAATCTTCCATCAGTTCTTGTTACAGTTTGCTGTGGAGGTTGGTGTCACCTCTGAGTTTATTACCCAGGGTAACGACAGCCTGATGAACGGGCCGAGCTGTTCCTTCACTTCTATAAGCTCTGATTGATTCATCCAGACCAGAATACCCTCCTCCAGGAGCACAGTGGGCACAAACACAACAAGGAGCCACGAGTTTATTAGCAAACTGACGTTTTAGGCCATATATATATATTAACAGCCACCTGGACACACAGCAGACGACTCGTGTAACCTTGAGCTGTGGAAAGGTTCAGATCCAACACGCACTCCCGACACGTCTGAGAATATCAAGTACGATTAAAGCCACCAACAGAAGTCCTCTGAAGCGAGCTCAGCGTCGATCTCTGCATCTGTGTGCTTCCGAGGAAAGAAGAGCTCTCTATTGGCTGAGAATTATTTGATGAAATCTGACCCGTGCTAATTTGATAACCACATAATAGGATTAATTAGCTGATCCTGAGTCAAAGGGTCTCAATTAGCTGCAGGGCGAAGAAACAGATAGAGAGAGGAGAGATAATGAAGTAGTTTCACAGTCACCAATTAGTCCAACACACACACACACACACACAGAGCTAGATATCACTTCAACATTCGAGGAAGTTTCTCTTCCAGCCTCCCAAACTCAGCTCGTTTGCTGCATCGTATTAATGTCGTGTTTTTGTTGACCTTTTTTTACGCACTAGGTGATCCATTAGTGGCATTTTGTTTTTCTTGAGGGACCAATGGATGAACTGGGAGTCCTTGAATCCACATTACAGAACATTAAAGGCCATTCAAACACCACTAAAGAAATATTATTTAAAATGTATGAATTCAGACCATGGTTTTTTGGTTTAACATAATGCTGGTTGTATCTGCTCCATTTTGCTTTACCGCATCTTTGTAAATATGTGTAATTATTAAAAATGATACTGGTTTTCCGTGCACCGAGTCCTTCTCCTTTTTTTTTTGCAGACGACGGCAGTAAAATCTTTGCAGATGCTTCAGTTTTGTAGGCGGCTCGCCTGGGAACAGGCTGCACGCTGCAGCACATCCTCTGATCACCACTTACTCTGCTCATACAACCCGAGAGGAGAAGGTAATTAACCCATATTCATCATCTGACGTCATCTTCCGTGTTTATTCCAAACAGAGAGAATAAAGTGTTTATGAGAATATTTAAAAACCTGCAGTGGAGTGCTGGACTGATTTCATCAGCTCAGTCACAATCAGTGAACTTCAGGCCAGTGAGCACGTCCACCCTGGTCTTCACCGTGTGCAGTTTGACAAGCGTGTTTGGAGGAAGACTGAAACCTGTTTAAATTGATCAACTTTAATGTTTTTACAGGAGAGAAACTGCCACCAGACAAACCTGACCAGGTTACATGGAAATGATTTAACAACCAGAACAACAGAGCTGTATTTTTAATACATGTGAGGAAACTCAGAAGATCAGACGGTCAGTATCAGGTCCGTACCGAGCTGGATTCTGGACAGCGTTAGCAGAGCTTAGCACACAGATATCGATCAGAAAGTTCAGAGACTGTACCGATGAAAGTGGCCACCGGCTCCTTCCTGGGAGTTTCTTTGTGCAGTGATTCGGTTCTTGCAGCACTTGTGCAGCACCGGTACCGCTCCCTGGAAGTCCGGTTATGTAAGCACGTCAGGTGCTGTCTGCAGGTGTCAAACCTTCAGCGTGGATTTCATTTTTAGGAGGAAGAAGCCGACAGGGAGCCAAATCCAGAACATAAGGCAGGTGGAGAACAGCAGTTTGATTGTTGTGGCCAAAAAAGTCCAGCAGTCTCATTTCACCGTGACCGACACTCAGCACACCAGAACACTGACACGTCGTCACCCTGCAGCTCATTTGCACCGATGTTCTCCCTCAGACGCCTCAGGATGCTCCAGGAGAACCCTGCCTTGACAGTCTGGCGCTGGAGGACTATTTCATGGTGCACCTGACATGAGAGTCCACCTGTAGTCTGCAGCTCCACTGTTGTTCTGTCAGTGGTAGCTGCAGACCATCGCTGGTGATGATCCTCAACATGAAGGTTGGACGACGCCAGCTGTTGACCGACAGAACAGGAGGTTTTCTTTTCTGTTCCAGTTTTAGGTCCAATGACAAATCCCAGGTATGGACACATCCTGACTCATGACTGTCATTGTTTACGTCTGTTGCATTCATAAACGTTGCAGGTGGACCACGAACAGTCTCTGAACTTTCTGCTCGTACAAACTAGAATCAGGGAATAAACAGCTTGCCTGGCTCAAAGTCAGAAGAACGCTTCTGCAGTCACAGGAAACATAAGAGTGTCGTCATGACATAGGAAGTGGAGTGTGGAATAAGCTAACATCGGCAGGCAGCTGACCAGCAGAAACTATGAACGTTAGCTTGTTTTGCTCTTTTTATTTTGTTAATAAAAACGTGAACATTTCCAAGAGAATCGTGAACCCTAGACGTGAACAGGATTGTGTCATCGTCTCGCTGTAAGACATCGCTGGCTCTGAACGTCCACACGTCATAAAGAGGTGTTCACATGTTCACTCCTCTCCTCTGGTCGTATCTTTCACACACAAATCCATTTCTGGTTTCATCTCCCGGAGCGTGATGAGGGCTGGACGGTCTGTTAGTCAGAAGAGCCTCTTGACCAGCTGAAGGCATCAGAGGCCATGTGGACCGGTTCTGGCAGAGTAGAAATCTGGGATCTTAAGTCTGGAGTTGAAAAGAATGAATTGAGGAATGATGGAGGAGTCTGACCAAGCTGCCCAGGTAGCTCCAGAGTAAACGTCTTAGTACCTTCCCATCCTCCATCACTTTACACAGAACAGGTGAGCATCCTTGTTATCTCACCTTGTACCTCCCAGACTCCAGTCTGTGTAACGGTAATGGACGGGGGGGTTATTTGCATGAGCTGCTCTCAGGGTGTGTCCTGCTCCATCTGATATGATCCTGAGCGTGCGGGGCATCTGGGCAGCTTGTAGCTCGTGGACAGCAGCCAGCGTCCTGTCGACTCACCAGGTCATGTCCACGTTCAACTCCGACAGACACTGGGCCAGGTGGCCGTCACAGTCCATCTGGGTGAACCTGGAGAGACGGGAACACAGAACAGACAATGAACACACTCAGTGTGTGATTAGTACAAACTGATGCATACAGTCTGTGCCGGTCAATCCAAAGTCAGCCACACATCCTTTACTCGGCTTCTGATGTGAACATGACAGGTTTACACAGACTGGATGTACATTCTGGTACCAACACCGGGAGGTTTTCTTCCTGCAGAACAAAGCTTTTTAACCAGAGTCTGTCCTTCACTAACAAACTGGACTTTACATCATGAAAACAAAGCCGGTTATTAGAAACCAAATGTCCACATGGAAGTGACGTGTGAGGACCTGCTGTGATTTCTGCTGAGTGGACTAAAGATGGACATCATGAAGCCAAAACATGTCAGTGGCCTCCTGATGGTTGAGGTAGTTCTCAGGTGTCTAACCTGTACTGCTGATTGACCTGTAAGTCATAAATACAACATGATCCATATACTTCTGATTGTTTGTCTGATGTATGTCGTCCTGACCGGCACACCTCATACATGCTGAACTGCAGCCTTTGTCATTCACTAACTGCAGTGATTCAAGTTGTGGTTTTGATTGGACACAGACCTACAAGCAGATGAGCACATGAGAGGTGTGTGAGTAAAAGCAGAAGCTGAGGCCATCCCTCCTTTGTTTCCAGTCACAGAGAGGTGATCACTGTTCCTGCAGCAGAATGGGAGCTGGTTGTGTAGCTCAGCCAACGTACACAGAGTCTGGCTCAACGGGCACCGGGTCAGACCAGGACCCGGCCGGCAGCAGCACAAAGACAACGCTGTTCACACAGTCGTCTACGTCACCTCCTGTTTCCACCAGGGATGTCCCAGTCCAGTCTCTGTGGCCCTGATACCAGACCTCTGGACTCACGCTCACATTTCCATATTTCCTAATTGATGTTAAGTGGCTGCTTCTGGTATTATCCAAGTTTCAAATGTGTGATCGGGCCTGAAGTCCCACGACACTCCTAGACGAGTACGAAAACTAATGTTTGTGTTGTTGTGTCACATCTGGGGCTTCAGATGTCAGGCAGCCACTCGTCCCTGCTGTAAGTCCATGTACTGTCGTCTCCGTCCAGCTGTGGACTCATCACACACACATCTGTGCGTTCTATCATTACAGATGTGTGCATGTGGACACATTCCCAACATGCACTGGAAAACAGCAATAAGAAGAGGTCCTTGCTGTTTCTGGATGGACAACATGGAAAAGACAAAACGAAAACCAGGTCCAGACTTTGAACAAGACCCAGGCCAAGTATCCTGGCATACATATGGAGCAGGGACCTGGAGAACCTTTGGCATTTCAGGCACGTGCACAGCTTGTGTGCAAACAGTCTGCAAAAGGCTCAGATTTCAGCCAGCATCAGCATGCTTTTCCAAACAGTCTGATTAATGGCTGCGATTAAAAATATTTTAAAAATCAATAACTCATCCTTATCAGCATCCACAGGTGCAATATGAAGCTAAATGTGAAACCTGCTGCAGCTCCATCATGTTCCTGTGACAGTAAACCAAACAGACAAACTTCTGTATCCTTATGCTGTGTTCTAGCAGAGCAGCAGAAAGAGGAAACTGCCCCGATCAGGTCCAACTGCAGCTTACAGCGATGCCTAATGAGCGACACAGAGTGCTGGTATGTGTGGCTTTGGGTTGTCGCATTGATTTTACGTGACGAACCAACACAAAGGACGGCCGTGTCGTGGTAGGTTTGCAGTTGAACAGTGGATTGAACAGCGCTCCATGACATGTCTAAAGCTTGGGATGTGTTTCTAGAACCTAACCCTGCTTTAAACTTCTCCACTACTTTATCCCGGCCTGTCTGGTGTGTTCCTTAGTCGACATGATGCTGTTTGTTCACTAATGTTGTCTAACAAACCTCTGAGGCCGTCACAGAACAGCTGTATTTATACTGAGACACACAGTTGTACACACAGGTGGACTCTATTTACTAGTCAGGTGACCTCTGAAGGCAGTTGGTTGACTGGATGTTATTTACCGTCAGAGTAAAGGGGCTGATCACATGTGCACGCCACACTTCAGATCTTTATCTGTAAAAAATCTTTAACGCCACATATCGTTCTCCCTCCACAACCATTCACTACTTTGTGTTGATCTATCACGTATAGTCCCAATAAAACAGATTTAGGTTTGTGCTTGTGACATGACAACATGTGGAAAAGTTCAAGGGGTACGAAGACTTCTGCAAAGCATCATGGGACGCTTTCTCTTGGTTGCTAAACTTTCGGTGCTCTTTGCTCGCCAACAGGAAACGGACAAAAGGCCAAGTGGCTGCGTCCTCCACCACCTGCTGCCTCACGCAGGTACGCATGTCTGCTGCCTTATTGGTTAATATGTTTTTAATTGTTTTAGTTATTAATGGCAATCAATCAATTATTTAATTCATCATTAGCTTTCCTAGTGGGAGCACAAGATTAACAGAAATAGTTGAATTTGAAGTTGCATTGACAGACAGAGTCTCTGTAGACTCCAGTGAACTAAACCAACACAGCTGAGGGAAGTTCTTACCCGTCAGGGAACAGCTGCAGGCACATGGGGCAGCTCTGCAGCACTCCCACTCCTCCACTCCTCTGCACCGCTTCTCCTTCTTCACCCTCCGTCACCTCCTCTGTATTTCCACCCTCCTCCTGCAGCGGAGCTCGGCTGTCAGATACGCTCACAAGCTGCCTGCTGACTGGTCCAGGCTCTTCTTCTGGTTCTCCTCCTGTCGTTCCTTCTCCTCCTCCATCTCTGGAGGGTCCAGCCGATGGTGTTGCCTCGTCCTGCCTGTGAAGGGACGACTGCTGTCTGTTGCTCACGTGTTGAGGAGATGCTGCCCTGTTGTCGGGACTCTGGCGGCTGGAAGAGAACAGCTGTTGATCAGGTGGATGTGGTGCAGGTTTGGTCTGTGCTGAGGGGTCTTGTTGGGAGGAGCCGAGAGAACGTGGGCTTGATGGAACCCCTGGAGAAGGTGCAGAGGGCTCAGGAAAGGCAGGAACCTGACTGTTGAGGTCACACCACAGCACTTCATCCACCCTCAGAGCTCTCTAAAGAAACATGGATGCAACTTTAAACATTATGAAAACAAGGACAGCACAGAAACAATAATACTAACCCTACAAACGTCTTGTCTTATCACGTTCACTACAGGTGCTGCTGTGTAGAGCCATAACATACCACTGCAGACGGACGTGGCAGATCAGAAACCGGGTCCCAGTGCTGGTTTTCTAGGTAGGGCAGAGCAGACGTCAGCGTGGACGCCCAGAGGCCGTCCACAGCAGGCAGCGGCTGAGTGTTCCACCACGATGCTGCAGGAACCGCTGACCTGTAGACCAGATAGCACACACAGAACGTTCCACATAACCACCACTGTTCTCCTCAGTCCTCATCCAGCATGTGTCTGAATGGAACATGCTGGATTGTAAATGTGGTACATAACAACAGTGTTAATATCCCAGTCTATCCCATCTGACTCAGGGTGAAGGCAGGTTCACCTGGACAGGTAACCAGTCTATCACAGGGCTACACTTAGAGACAGACAACCAAGCACACTCACATTCACACCTACGGACAATTTACAATCACCAATTAACCTCAGCATGTTTCTGGACTGTGGGAGGAAGCCGGAGAACCCGGAGAGAACCCACGCTGCACGGGGAGAACATGGAGACTCCACGCAGGAAGATCCCGGGTGTCCTCACCGGGACGCCAACCAGCGACCTTCCAGCTGTGAGGCCACGGTGCTAACCACTGATCCACCTGCAGCCCTGGTCGTTTCCAATCAATTGGAATTTTTTCTAAAAAAATATTTTTTTTCAGCTTGAATGTAGTCTTGAACTAAGCTATAATGTGCTTCTGCAGATCGTAGCACAACAGCTCTGCTATAGATCTGATCTTTGTCTTGCTCATAATGTTCCACTTTAAAGGACACTGTGTCAGAGTTGACAGTCGGGCTGGTCTTGTCTGTGCCTCGTTGCATCCTGTCCTAGTTTTGATGGTGTGGTTCTGCAGATGCAGGTGATGGAATCACTTGTCAGCCACACCAGAGTGTAAAGTTTCCGGTGGGCGCTGACATTTTGATCTTTGCATCACAAAAAAAAGCTAAAAATCAACAACACAAAACTCAAAGTGAAAACCTGATTATGTGACTCAGCTCCGGCTCGCTGTCGCTTTGTTTATCGCTTTTATTCATGAAATCATTCTTGACCTTTTTTGATGCGCCGGTTTTTCCCAGTTTCATATTTTTACTGAAAGTGCAGCTTGAGCTGTCCTCGTCCAGACGGGGCCTTTTGAGTGAGGAAATAAAAAATCAGTTCTGCTGATCATCTGACTCAAATGCAAACCATTTCTGTACATGACTCTTGATGGGGTTTGTTTTTTTCAGACTTGTGACTGTGTCTGCGCTCACCACCGCCATCCTACATGTTATTGTATGGTATCTCCTGCACCTACAACGTCTAGGGTACCATGGATACTGAGGACATTATAGAACAAAAGGTTCCCTCATGTTGTCAGAATATTGGATCAATCTGGTCGTGAAGAAACTGAAGCTGTCTCTACACAGAAAGCATCTCAGCTGCTTCATCAAGACAATCGGCTGCCTCTGGTTTCTACATGAGGCTGTTTTGTTTCTTGTTTTTTTTAATTAGTATAGGTCACTAAAAAAGTAGTTGCAGGAGAAAGACTGTTGTTGCGTTATTTTTCATCATAGTGAACTGCAGTACACTTGGTCCAATGATCTTCAAGCCTCAGCATCCCTTCAAGAGCATGGATGACTTCATCATCGCTCTGAAAATGGCGACCAAGCAAATGAGACAGTTTTAGATGGTGTAGGATGAGTCAGGTGTACGGAGCAACAGTTCAGAATCACATTTGGCTGTCTCGCCTCCTGTGCTGCGTGTATTTAAGGCTTTATAGTCTTCAGTTATGCCCCTACACGGGAGTCAGGCCCCTGGTTTCCAGGTTAGGCCGAGAACTCCTTGAAGCACCTTCGTACATTCCAGGGTGCACGTTGGCCAGCAGAGCATCTCGTCTCATGTCGTCTTCCAGCTCAACAACCTGACAGCTACCTGTGAAACCACCAGGACGGCCTCGGCTCAGCGACTAAATAGCACGCTATGTTGGTGGATCAGACTATTTGTTTTCTTCTTAATATCAGCTTCAGCAACACTTTTAAAATGAGTTTTGACTTATTTCAGTTCTTATTTCTGTCATTTATTTGGCTTTAGGCTCTGATGTATAATGTTTCTGTATCTCATGTCAGCTTCTGATCACAGACACTACATTAGAATATATTTTTAAATGATTATGATGATTGTTTTTTTTTCTTTTTCCTTTAAATCAATCATCTAGACGGGCAGGTGAATGAACATAAAACGATCCTGTGGCTCTGAGGACATGATCTACATCCATGTTTATAGTTATAAAAATATATAGATTTTTAAAACACACCCATAACTCTGCATGCAGCACTGACATAAACCCTGAACTGTCTCTGGTCCTGTTCTGATGAGTAACAACACATTACTAACATCACAGCTGTAGGATGTTAACGGAGGTTCTGGAGTTTCTCCTCCTCAGTGTTTTATTAAAGCCTCTAACAGTGAACAACCTCCTGCAGCTCTGATCGCTGCTCTGACTTTAACGTGAGGGTTACCGGATTACCGGTTACCGGAGCCTCACCCGGCGGGCTTCGCTGCGCTGCTACCGGGAAACAGCGCCGTCGGGCCGCTCCTCGGTGTCTGTCTGACACATGCCTCTGACTGGAGCTCCTCCACGGAGGACTTCTTTCTTTTGAGTTTGGTCCTCGGGTGACTTTCTGTCATGTCGTCTCATCGCTTTTCACAGCAGTTTCTAAATCCCGCGCCAGCGCGACTCACCGGGACTTCCTTATTCCGAACCCTGACGTCATTTGACTTCCTCCAATCAGAAGTTTTTCTGGTCTGCCAGGAAAGAATTCTGTCCAATCAAGTTGAACTGTGGAGATACGATAAACGGCGAAGAACAAAATAATAACAATAATTTTTAAAAAAATAAATAAATAAATAAACTGAGAAGAATAAGATAATAATAATAATAATAATAATAATAATAATAATAATAATAAATGGAGAAGAATAACTTCTGCGTGTTTTTAGCTCATATTTATTTCTGGATAGAGGTGGATTTGAGGTGAATTCTCTCTCTAATGAAAGGAGGGTTTCTCAGTACTCATGGCTGCACTTCATTGTAAACTCCACGTAGCCAACTGGTCACTATTGTACTATTTATTTCAATAAATTTGAATTTCCTGGGAAAGAATGCTGTGTCTGCAGTAAACACCTCCTTCCATGGTGTGTTCTGTCCACGTCAGACTAGAAGGGAATCCAGATTATGGTTGCATTCCAAATTTCTTATTTCTCTTTTTTCTTTCAGGACGTACTTCAGCTGTCCTGACCCAATAGGTTCTGTTTCATACAGAATGCATTCATTTTGCACAAACTGCATCATCATAATATCGTGCCTTAATGTTGCTCATATGTCTGTGGTAGTCTGCAGTGCAAAATGAGCTGTTATCCCTCTGTGTGCTCTTTTTAATACTTGTGTGAGACACTGTGACGTAACTGTGCAGACAACTGTAGGTCAGACTGGCCAGAAAAGCATGCTGGCTGCTTATTACAAAATGCAACTGGATGCAGTGGGACATCCTGGTACCCTGCATCTGATAAACAGTAACCACTTGCTAGCAGAATAGAACTGAGTACATTTATTGCAATTTGAAGGAAATTGGCCAAAATTTTTTTACTAAGTCTGACACAGTAGTCATTTCTGGGTCCAGACTCTCCCTCACAGCCCAGAAGCAGACAAAGACTGAGGTACCATCAAGAGTCCAAAGGGTTCTGTGTTCAGGCAATGATGCAAAAACCAATGTGCCTGGGAGGCTGACGTGCCCAACGTGAGTTCTAAAAAGTTTAACTTGACGGCTGAGAGATGTGCTATAAAAGAATGGTACTAACAAAAGGCTGTAGGTTATGAAGTGATGATCACCAGGTTGAAACTGGATTTAAACAGCTGCCTCCTACTGTGTATTAAAGGAGAAATCTGGTTTATTCCAAACTGGTGTGTTACCCATTAATGTGGCTGTTGTGACTCAATGGGTCCACTTTGTACTTCCCACCACTGTTGTAGAGATTCATAGAAAACAAGGACTTATCCACCTTTTGCTTATTGTATGGAGAGTAGAACACGAGGGACTGCATGAAAGACATGTGGGAACTACAAAACCTTTCCTATTAACCCTACATCTTCATCCACCAGTCTGTTTACATGTGCGAGGCTGGCTTTTTGGAAACTCAGCAGCTAGATGCAATAAGGGATTACCCCGTGGACCAGTACAAGGACATTGCAAGTCATTTCAGAATTATGGTCAGCTGTATTATTGGAGTCCACACAGGAGGAACTAAACTAAATGGAAGACGAAGAACATGGTATCTGTTCATTCTTCTCTCCACAAAATCATTGCATAGCATGTAAAATACAGTTTCCAATGTATTGAAATCACACCTTTCTGTTTGGTTTTGAGTTTAAGAATAAAACAACACGACGAGCCTGACTCGTCTGCTCGTTCCTCCAGCCTTGTACTGTTTGATTGAATCACCTCACTTCTAATGCATGATAATATTATGTCAGCCCAGCACACGGATTTCTACTCAGTGCACCGTAAAGAAGGTTACATCATGCAAGTATGCTAACGGTAATGACGATACTTTGTTCTCTCTGCTAGGACACATATAAAGTGGAAAGTTGAAGTCATATAATAATGGTGGGACTTTCTGAGCTTTTTAAGCTTTTGGCCAGAAGAGAGGGACCAACGGAGAGCGGCTACAATTATGCAGTGGAAAAAGACAAGGGAAACCTGGACTGAATAGAAGAAAAAGAAAAGAGAGGAAAGAGAAGTGCATTATTTACAAGAGTGGAAAACAGCAATATGGGAAAACCTACTGCTTTGAAATAAGGTGAGAGCTGGTGCTTCAGAAGACGAGTACTGCAGAAGGACTGCTGCTGAACTGCTGACTTTGGCCAGTCAGTTTTTTTCTACCTCAACCACAAGCAGGGGAGACACACAAAAGCAGAGCAGTGGGCCAGGCCTGTGGTACAGAGTGCGACTCTGGGAAAAAGCAACCCGGCGCCTGGAAAGAAACGTTATGTCACCCATCCCACGTGATGCTGTGTTGTGCTCTGCTGTCATGGCGACAGCAAAGATGCCTTAGAAGCAGCCCAAACTGCTTCAGTTAGAGAAACACACCAACAGTTTCGGAGGTTCCACTCAGCTTTGTTTGTGGAGTGATGAGAACCTCGATACAACGGTACACGACTGTAGTCAGGTGAAAGATCGGCTTTTACAGATTTCTATAGCTACTTCTTTACTTATTAGATTCTCTTTAGTCCATGTGTCACATTAAGCCATAAGAAGCTCCATCTACTGAGTCCTCATCCAGGTTAAGTTCATCTCGATCAGTTTGTCTTTATTAGTGTTATTTCTATAAGCTTTTGTTTACCTGGAGGACTCCAACTCAGTGCAACCTTTGGAGTTCAATCTGCCTGGAACACGTGGCTCAAGCATCGTAGCCAAGCTCGCTGTATTTCAGCGATGACGTCTTGATTCTCGGTTTCCTGCATAATTTCAGGGAAGCGATCTTGCTACGCCTGAGCATCCAGTCTCTCAGGGATGTGCTGAGTTGTAAAACCATAACCGTATATCTTTTTAGCTTATTATTAATCATTATCACAGAGCTTACATGAAACATAGAATAACTTTTGAGTCTGCATCTGACTTTATGTAAAGCATATAACACAGGTTAGAAAATCAAAATGTGGTAAATTCATCAGGCTAACTTAACTAGCCTTTATGCAATCAAGCAGTTTGATGACCTGTTCTGTAGCTGTGAAACAGTCACAGCATCAGGCTTTAGCTTAGCATAAACATTTTGCATCTTATTCATGAACACAGATGACGTAGTTCGCTTTCCTTATGGGCATGATTTTAGGAAAGACATTTTCTGTCAGTACTCTGACCACACACTGTTAGAACTTATCCAGCTCAGCCTTGCTGCTGTGAAAGACTCAAAGAGTTGACAGGCCATTTATTTACACATTTTTTGCATTATATTTTGTATTGTGGCACTTCACTAAAGAGAAAGGACCGCTTAAATACGTAAAAGCCTTGGTATGCTTCAAACTAAGAATCTGTCAGCTGCTCTGACAGTGAGTGAAACCTTTCAACAGCAAAAACTCTGGAAGGTTTCCAAGAATTGTTGTAAAAGTCAGACTACAGTGTGTGGTTTGGTGCGCTCAGGGGGTGACTGGCTGCAATCTACCACCTGTCCACAGCCTGTACACCCCCAGAACCTTGAGTTGGGCAGGAAACATTGTGCCAATGCCTCCCACCCCAGTCACAAACTTACAGAGACACTTCTCTCCAGCAGGAGGCTGTGGTCCATCAGAACCAAACTCCACACCTCATCAACAAGGGCTCGGACCCCTGCCTACAGCGGTTTCTGATCCTGTTCAGCCCTGGGCTCTTTTTCAGGCCTCTGCTCCAAAATGACATCCCATAATAAAAAACAGTCTATCTCTGCAACCACAAGGTCTATCTGAATAATTCTGGTGTCATAATAAAAGGAACACTTGTAAGATTTGTTCAGATGTGTAAATATCAGTATATATGTTCCTGGTTCAGAGGAAATGAAGACGGCACACAGTGCTTTCAGGATGATGATGATGTTTGTAGTGATCCAGCTGCAGCTCTGAACCTCTCCCACATCACAGACAACATGTGAACATTGTGACTCTGATAAAGTGAAGCAGAACAACATCAGAGAGTTTTTAGTCCAGACGGTTCAGGCGAGCTCTCATTCTGGCTCACTGGTGACCATCTGAATGTTCTCATGTACAATCTATATATTCCACTAGTATATCACTGATGGTGTTCAATACATCCACATACAGCAGCTCTTTAGTTTCCTGAACATCCAACCAGACCGCTGTCTGTGTTCCGCGTCCTGATGCTGCTCAGACTGCTGTGGAGCTCCTGTGGTGACGCAAGGCTCTATCTCCGTCATGATTGGTCGGTTTCAGTGATTGACACCGCCTTTCAATCGCTAGAGCCAATAGAGTGTAGCGACAGCCACCAACATGAGATTGACAGCACTGTTAGCCAATCAGAACCAGCAGGACGCCATCTTGAAGCCGAGCCGCTTGCTGAGCGAGTGTTCCCTCCTTAGCTCCCTGAGGCTAACGGAGCCTCCAAAAGACGCCCGGAATGATTTCAGTGTAACACAGAAAGTAGTACGAACTGCGTCCGGTGTGCATTTACCGATAAAATAAACGTTTCATGGCTGAACAGCGAAGGTAAGAGACACGTTACAGCTCCAGTTTGGGTTTGTGCTGTTCTTTAAGTTGTTTCTCGCTGATGCTTTGATCTCAGAGAGCTTTGATGGACGTGTCTGGACTCTGTGGACCGTCTGGTTCCGTCTGAGGGCTGTTGGAGCGTTTAGCATAAAGCGCTGGAGCCAGAAATGAGGCGAGTGGGTTGACTGGGTGGCGCTATGTCGATGTACATGTGTGATAATTCATTTAGCTGGTGAGGCAGCCTCTGACTAAACATCACTCAGGTCAGTTAGCTTAGCCGGTTCCATGGTCAGGGGTCGTGCAGTAGCAGAACCAAAGCTTTGGACTAGACGTCCACTGACTGAACTGCTGCCATGTTACTGACATTTAAGCCACAATGTAAGAGTGACATGTGATCAGTAGCCTTTGGGTGTCTGTGTTGGCCGGCAGGTTTCCTTTTAGTTGTTTATTTATCGATATATATATTTAATTTACAGGCTGCAAGGGGGACCGGTGGTCAGCAGGTCGCCGGTTCACGTCCCGGTGAGGAGACCCGGGATCTTCCTGCGTGGAGTCTCCATGTTCTCCCCGTGCAGCGTGGGTTCTCTCTGGGTAAGGTCTCTACCCCACCATGTTAAGCGCTATGTGATGACATATGCTGTAAACTGCGCTATACAAATAAAATTGAATTGAATTGATGTTGTTCTGCCTTTCATGTGCCTTTTATTATTGATGCTATTTAACCTTCAACCTTGGTTGCTTCAAATGGACTCTAAGAATAATTTAATGTGACAGTTGGCTTGGTGTCTGGATCAGTTAAAGTACTGATGTGTTATGCAGACTGTGGAATGATAGAGTAGCTTCATATTCAATGCAGTGTTTACTGTGATGAAGAAAAGGAGAATAGTACGAGATACATTCAGCAAGACCTCCATGTTCAACACCAGCAGCAGATAGTGTGGGTCGACATCAAAACTGTACAGCTGTCCAAAAACAAATAAGAATTTCAAAACCACAAGGAGAAAGAAGGGCAAGAAAGAAAATTTGTAAGTAAATGATGAGCACAGATGAGCTCATGGGGGAAAAAGGGGAGCGAGCAGGAGGACAAGCGCTGCATGTTGGCAACATTATGAATCATTGAAAATGAGGCTTGGCATACACTGCACACTGTCTAGCAGCTCTGGCCTTGATAGGACGAGAAGCCCGAAGGAAGCACAAGCTTTTCATCTCACTTGTATCCATACTGCGTACTGTACACACACAGTACGCTAGTGTAGTACCGCAGGCCCACGTCCAGCTGCTGGTGCTCAGCTGAAAGGACGGCATCAGGACGACTGATAAGACCAGTGGAGGCTCTGGTCCCCTGAGGACTAGTCACATATCTGACAGCCCAGCGCTGTGGGTCCAACACATCACTGATCACTGTGCTGCTCAATACATGATGGAATTATCAATATGTATATATATATATATATATGGGCAGATATAGACTGGATTTATACGTCACGTTTTTCACTTGTAGGTTTTAACTGAGGGCTGGTGGTTAGCACCGTTAGCGCCTCACAGCTAGAAGGTCGCCGGTTGGCGTCCCGGTGAGGACACCCGGGATCTTCCTGCGTGGAGTCTCCATGTTCTCCCCGTGCAGCGTGGGTTCTCTCCGGGTTCTCCGGCTTCCTCCCACAGTCCACAAACATGCTGAGGTTAATTGGTGATTGTAAATTGTCCGTAGGTGTGAATGTGAGTGTGCTTGGTTGTCTGTCTCTAAGTGTAGCCCTGTGATAGACTGGTTACCTGTCCAGGTGAACCTGCCTTCACCCTGAGTCAGCTGGGATAGGCTCCGCCCCCCATGACCCTGGTGAGGATGAAGGTGTAGAGATGATGGATGGATGGAACCATTAAGTGTGTGAATGTGGTTACGCTCTCACACTGTAATGTTTTTGTAAAGTAGGATAAATGTTTTCTTTTCCTCGTCTCGTAGGCATTTAAAGAACAAAGAAAAGAAAAGCATTTTAATTTTTATTTTACTTGACATTGAGCTCATTTATTATTTTTTAAAATCTTAACTGATCCATTTTTAAGTAGTTAATGCACAGAAGCCTCAGGCGAAGTCGTATGAATCCACGTGTTGCTTTAAGATGCAGCTATATTAGATTATATTGAGCTAATCTGTTTTAAAATGTAATCAGTTTGCTTCTACTGTTGAGTGCCAAGTGATCGGAAAATGGTGTATTAGTTATCATAGTATAATTAATTTGGTGTGAAAATATCAGAATATATTGAACAGCGCCCATCAGTGTACACCCAAACAAACATATTCAAAATTACTTTTTCAGGTAAAAATCCAACAATCAGCTGTCTAATTTTTAGCCACTTTTCTTTGAGCTGAGAAGCTGATCAAACAATAAATAATTCCTGCTCTGGAGGGCTGCTTGGTTTCTCACTACTTACAGTCATAATAAAAGGAGCGAGAGTGGCCCAACAGGCCCAAAGACGGTTCAGCTGCCTAAACCTTTATTCCAACTGATTTCTCACAGATTCTCATTTAATAGGAGCTCACAGCATTTCCACATGTACAGTCACAGATAGAACCTGAGATGTTTGCCCTGTTCCCTGCTGGCCTGCAGTGGAGGATCATCCCCGGCCTGAGCCCCACTCCCCCACCCCCTGATGCTGCTGCCATGCCTGCAGTTGCAGCAGGGTTTGGCTAGGGGACGCCACATGAACAGCAAACTGCTCCATCAGCACTGGAGTTGAACTTGCTCTGGACACATGACCCACAGGGTTCCTGAAGCCGGACTGTTAGTCAGTAACAGTATTTCTTCTTTATTTTCACCTCTGCACTGCAACATTAAAACTGTGAGGGATGAAGTGCCTCTGCCTGCCCTCTGGATGCACACACACTAACGATCTGTTATCAATAGATCTGCAGGATTGTGTAGTCTTTAAAGAGTTGCAGGAATCACATTTAATAAAAGACAAAAATTAAAATTCTAAAAATCCAATGTTTGTACATTCACTCTGGACTAGTTTTTCTGCTCCCTAACAGTTTGCAGTAGCTGTGAGGAACAAAACCGAATAAATAAATAAAGATCCTGTCATTTCATTAGCAGGATTGTTTCTCAAGGTCTCCGATACATGGAACTTGTTTATTCGCCGCCTCTTGCCAAACATTTTTTAACACATTCAAGCAGAAGGGAAAATAAATAAACCGCAGTCACTAGTGTAATTTGCGTTTCCTCTTCCAAAGCTAAATTTGTCATGTCTCGCAAAACACCACCCATCCTCTTTCGACTTTTTTTTCTCTCTCTCTCTCCGCAGCCGTGAACCAAATGATTCACAGAAACGCTCTATTCTCCTGCTGCGTTCGTGGCCCCATGGGAAAGGTGGGAAATATGAGATCTCCGTGTGTGGAAACCTCTTTCAGCCCTGACGTCAACACGGCCGCGTGGAAAACTTCACGCTGATCTCAGAAAACAAGCGGACAGATGTGTGGTGAGAGTCTGCCTGCGTTCTGTCCTGAATATTGTGCTGCAATTTCCCATAAAGCCTGAACGCAGCACCGTTACTCACTGGTTTTTAAATCGTTTTTGAAACCAAACAGTTATGTCAGGAACTATTACAAATATAGTGCAATTGTTAGAAACCTCAGTGAAGTCACGTATTTAGGTAGGTTAAGAACGTAGAATGTGTCTTCAAAATGAAAAAACTAACAGCATTTTTAAAAAGTGCTCAGTCTTAGTCCTTTACAGTCATTGATTCAGTTCGTGTCAGCATCCTGTAGTAAACCTGGCCTACTGATTATGCTCTTTTATTTTACTCTAACAGTAGTCTAATATATAAATGTTAAATACAGCTCATGTCGTCCAGTTTGAACCAGTTTAAGCTTCACATGTCTGCAGTAAAAGTAGTGCAGTGTTTCTTGTCCTTCAGGTCTTCCACTGAAGTACACGAATAGAGCAGCATGCAGCGGAAACACTTGAGTAAAGTACGAGTATTTATTTACTTTCCAGGACGCGTACAGTAAACATCGGCTGTATTTTGTATTTTTTTCTTTCCTCCGTGTGACTTTGAACGCAGCGTCCGTCTTCTCTCCCTTCGCCTCGGTTTGTCTTCTTCTTCTCTGCAGGGCAGGGCAGTGCGCGCGCGCGCGTCCGTGCCCGCGTGTGTGTGTATGTGTGTGTGTGGGTGCGCGCGCGGGAGGGAGGTAGGGAGGGAGGGGAGGGGGTGACGGCTTGTTCCTGGAAGAGCCCGGCCTGCCTGCAGAGTCACTCACATTCCTGGCCGGGATTCAGTGACTGAGCCAGACACACAGACACGGAGGGAGGAGGGAGGGGGCGCGCGCGCGACAGAGAGAGACCTAGACGGAGCTAGCGCGCGAGGAGGGAGAGAGAGAGCGAGAGAGAGAGAGAGAGAGAGCCACAGACTGTGAGGGGAGAGAGAGAGCGAGCGGGCGCGCGGCGGGCTGGCTCTCAGACTCCTCATCTCCATACCGTCAGAGTGAACTGCGGGGGCAGACGGAGCGCAGCGCTGCAGTCCTCGACAGCGGAAAGAGCCTCAAATAAGGATTCTGTGTGTTTTGTTTTTTTCTCCTCTCCTCCATCGAGCCGTATCGATCCTCACCTCCCGCTCCTGCTTCATTTTCGCCTACTTTGTTTTGGAATTGGACAAACGGAACTTTTCGCTTCTCTCCACTTTGGGAAGCCGTCTTCTCCTCCAGATATGGACAGTCGGCGGCGACCTGCCACAGGGAGCGAGCGGCCGGTGTTCGCTCTGTAGTCACGGGAGGAGAGCTGTGAACTCGCGTCTGGCACTTTTTTTCTTTTCCTGGATGTTTCATGAAGCGCTTCGCAATTTTGGTCAATTCTGGGACGCCGCGGATTTACCAGGTTCAGGATCGGATAGCTACTCGTGATTCCCGGTCGACAGCAGGAAGGATTTACGCTCCTAAAGTTGCAGGAAAAGCATGGAGACTGTAAGTCGGCAGAGCTTCCAGCCTCATCCGGGACTGCAACAAACTCTCAAGCAGTTTCACCTCAGCTCTATGAGCTCTCTGGGCGGACCTGCGGCTTTCTCTGCCCGGTGGCAACATGAGCTGCTCTTCAAGAAGGACGGTAAGGAGCCCGAGCCGGTTCTGCAGCATCTGCCGCCCCCCGTGATGCCGGGCCCGCTGTTCATCCCGTCGGACCGCTCCACGGAGAGGTGCGAGACGGTGCTGGAAGGCGAGACCATCTCGTGCTTCGTGGTCGGCGGGGAGAAGCGCCTGTGCCTGCCGCAGATCCTCAACACGGTGCTGCGGGACTTCACCCTGCAGCAGATCAACTCGGTGTGCGACGAGCTGCACATCTACTGCTCCCGGTGCACGGCGGACCAGCTGGAGATCCTCAAAGTCATGGGGATCCTGCCCTTCTCGGCGCCGTCCTGCGGCCTCATCACCAAGACGGACGCCGAGCGGCTCTGCAACGCCCTGATCTACGGAGGCGCCTACCCGCCGCGCTGCAAGAAGGAGCTGAGCGGAGGCTCGCTGGAGCTGCAGTTCACCGACAGGAGCTTCAAAGTCTACCACGAGTGCTTCGGCAAGTGCAAGGGTTTGTTCGTGCCGGAGCTGTACACCAGCCCGAACTCAGCGTGCATCCAGTGCATGGACTGCAGACTCATGTACCCGACCCACAAGTTCGTGGTGCACAGTCACAAGGCGCAGGAGAACAGGACTTGCCACTGGGGCTTCGACTCGGCCAACTGGAGGGCGTACATCCTCCTGGGCCAGGATTACACAGGGAAAGAGGAGAAGGCTCGTCTGGAGCAGCTCCTGGACGAGATCAAGGAGAAATTTGACTTCGCCAACAAGTACAAGAGGAAAGCATCATCCAGGGTGAGTTGATCCCCACCTAGAGACCCCCTGGAGCTCTGCTCTGTCTTCTGTATAAATTACAGGATGCACTGCAGCTCGTGTTAGTTGTTGCTGTCTTTTACTTTCCTGCTCTAATTACTTACAATGCATTATACTGAACTCCCCTTTAAGACCACGGAGCTTGTTTTTAGGTTTTCCTTTGAGTACAGTTTAATCCACACGTTCAGATGCACGAACATCCAGCAGGATGCTCCATAAAGTGTAGTGTGGTACCCTGGACCCTGCCTGGGACGGGAACGAGTCTCCAGCACAAATCCACTATCTGCCCCAGCTCCACAGAAAACTGAACATTTAGCTCTGAGTCTGTGGTTCTGGAGGTCCCAGTCGTCTACTGGGACAGTCGACAATCAGTAACTTTACATTTTAAGGGATCACTTCTATCAATATCAATATTTCCAAAGTCCACCTGGTGCTGAGTCCCGGTCCGCTCTGTGTGCTGTGTGCCTGGGTTATCACCTCCATATTGCTGCTAATTGGGCCTCATCCAGCAGTGACAACAAAACGCCTCTGGTGGCAATAAAGCCATTATTTCCCCCGTGAAACACCTTTTATACTCACGTTTATGGCTGTGTACAGTAAATACAATCTCATTTAGCCGCAAATGGCTCAATGGGAAATAGTAAACAACAGTTTTGGGGGGAGGGGGGGTGTAGCGTAGATGAAACAGACATCCAGATGCATGTTGGGATGTCATTTGTGTCCCGTCTTCACATTTCTCACACTGTTCGTAGAAGTCCTCTGGCTGCATGTGTGTGTTGTCAGTGGGAGGACTGTTAATGTGACTAAACTGTTTGTGAAACTTGTGTTGTTATTAAATGTATGTCATGTGGAGGTTTAATCCTCACAGGTGTTGGTTTTGAAGGCTTTTCTTGTGTCTGCATCCTGAGCTTCTGAAATGTTTAAATAATCTGAATGAGAGCGTCTGAGCAGGTTCTCATGCTGCATATTCTCTGTTTTCTACTGAAGAGAAGGAGTCTATTCCACGCTTCCCCGGCTCTGCTTCTTTTTTTTAACTGACTGTAGAAGTGTATGGAGGAATTATAATCTGCACTGTGGTGGAAGATTTTGCAGAGGGAACAGTTGGGTGGCAGACTGATAAAAAGAATCCCACCCCCACCCCACCCTTAGGAGAAAAAGGCTAGTGCAGCCATTTGCATGAACTGTTACACATGAATGGAGCTGATGAAGCAGGGTTTAGAAGTATTGTGGTGGAAACATAATATGATCCCAACAAAGGAGAGCATTCAGCAAACATCAGAACCCCCCCCACCCCTCTAAAAAACATCCACTGACCCCAGGCCAGCCACCCACCTCTGACATACACGCATTCACACTAATCCTCCCCCCTTGCCAACTTTTTCCTCCCATCCGACTGAAACCACGGCGGACCTCTGAGGGCAGCAGACTTGTTGATGAGGGACAGAAAGCAACTGCAAAGTGTTTACAAGCAGCTTCCCTCCACTTCTCCGCTGGGGCTTCTTTCACAAGAATTTGCCAAAGAAAGAGAAATCAGGGAGACCCTTGAAGTCCTGAAGAGTGCCAAAGTCCTGCCATGCATGGTGAATACCCACTCTTGGCACACACTTTTATTCAGACTCGAGTGGGCACACCTCAAGGACCTCCACTTTCAGGGGCCTCTTCTGTTTTTATAAGTGCCGATGGGGCACCCAAGTGTTAAGCCCAAGGCTCATTTGAGCCTATACCCAGCTTTTAATTCGACTCCTCCTTTTTTCCCTCAAGCACCGCGCTTCAAGAAACGCTAATGAGGGAATACGTGCCGGTTGTGAGTTGAGGAACATTGCTAGACTTATGACAACAGAGCTCCCTTTTGTCAGCACATTTCAGCGCAGCCATGGAACTCTGAAAATGTTCTCGGAGGATGTGAGGCAAAGCGCTCGTCGTGCCGCCTCCTACCTTTCAGCACAGCAGAAAATGCCATCATCTGTGTGTGCTGTCAGCGGCGGAACCAGGCGGATCTGTGAATATTAATGAGGCTGTTGCCAAAGTTTCAGCAGCAGTCTCGCATGCAGACAGACGCAGGAAGTGATATTGCTACACTTCCCTTCTTGCAGACGCTCTTTTGAAAGTTTCCCTCCCAGACACACACACACACACACACACACACACACGCCTAGATCTGAATCACAGACCGCTTGAGTAAAAATACGTCTTCACTTTTTTTTCCCCTGCAGTTGTGGAAGAAGTGTTAATTTGCAGTTTATTCTCCTTTCTTATCTGGGAGGATGCGGGCCACGGCGTTGTCGTAAACAACGCGAGCAAACCCAGTAAACTATCCAAGTGTTTAAATTAGTTTATGTGCTGGGTGTGGAGCACTTCTTCTTCTTCTTCTTGGCCGTGCTCATGCCAGCCCTGAGCTGCGAGTTTTTTGGTTTCTGGCTGGTACACATGTGGGTGGTACACATAATCAGTGGCTTTCCGCATCAGGATGTTTAGATAAGGATTGCGGCTGCAGATTTAGTATGTTTCTAACTTTATAATTCGCCCTCAAGATGATGTGATTTCTACACAATCCGTCTGTTTAAGGGAGATATGAGAAAGAGAATTGTGGGTGTGGGTGGGGGGTGCTGAGGGTGGAGGGGGCGCTTCTCCTGGAGCCAGCCAGAGCTTTGACTCATGCTTGGTTCAGAACCAGCAGGTTTACGTCAGAGTCTTTCTTTTTTTGGGACCTTCCTAAATGGCGAAGATCCTGTCTGTGTTCTCAGCAGCTCCTTCAGTTTGCTGAAACGGAGCAGCTTGAAGTTGTGGAGTTGATTTATTTATTTTTTTGGATGAATGCTCATTCATCAGAGGCAGTCGGTGTGTGTGCTTACATTCCAGACCTTTCCATTCCAGGCCGCTCCCTCTGAGAGGTGAAGATGTTTTAAACAACTGTTACACGAAGACGCTCCTGACTGGGCTTGAATGAAACGCGCCTCTGTGCAGGCATGTCCGTACGTCTGAGCGCCGCGCCGACTCGGCTCAAAACAGAAATGCAAATCCACATTTCCTCCTCGTGATTCATTTTTCTTCTGTAGTGGTGGGAAGTGATTGTTTGGAGATAAATGGGAATCCAGCGAGAACAATGCAGCGGGGTGGAAGCCTCTCTGTGTTTATGCTCCACATATGCGATGCTACTGTGCTGACACACAGCACATTCTTGCAGGCTGTGTCCATGTGTGGCTCCGCGTACAAAAGGCTGACTGGTCTCGTAACGCACAAATATCAAATATGGAAGTGGCGTTTTAATTTTTAGTTCTTGACGATTGTCAGATATGCAGAGGTTAAAGCTTCCCCGTTTTACTTCCACGACCAGCCCTGCCCCTGAAAAGCCCCCGCTCCTGCTTGGGATATCTGGCCTCCAGCTGAAGGGGCCGCTTGTTTCAGGAGGGGAGGTGGGGCTGCGGCGGTGGTGGGGGCTCAGAGGAAGTGAACTCCCAGAGGGGATATAGGCCATGTCCTGTTTCATATGCAAGGCGCAGTGTTGGCTAAGCCTGCTGACAGCCAGCCATGTCCACACGGTGGACAGGACAACAGCTGGTAGCTGTGCATTTCAATGGCTGCTGGGCCAATATTTCCATTCTCTTTTTAGGAGTGTTTGGCTAAATGTGAGCGTTTTAAATGTGCACAGGAGAGCTTCAGTGTGTCCTGATTGTGTGGGTGTGAGGGAAAAGTTGTTTTTTTTACAGATTCCATGCTGCATTTTCTGCTTCTCCTTTTCACTTATCACATAGTAGAGTTTGTGCTCTGGACTATGGAAAGTAGGAAGCCACCGATTCCACTGGGCCCGTGCACTGAGTTCTGCTGAGTGGGTATCTGATGGAGGACAGTGGGTCGGCGCTGCGAGGCGTGGCCGAGGGGCGGTGAAGTCAATGCCATATGGACATTCAAGTGTCTTTATATCAAGTGTGATTGAAAACTCAGCTTTCTGAGCTCAGAGTGACAGAACGACACAGAAAGTCCTGCTCAGTGGAGCCGACTTCAGGTTCTGTGTTGTGTTGCCAGTGACTGGCTCTTAATATACAATTTGGGTTGACCTGAAGGAATGAAATGGATTTTGAGAAAAAGCGCCGTCTTCTTCACCTTTTTATCGATTGTAATTACTCTTATGCTCGTGGAAATCACTTAACACAAGGATGTTTGATTAGTAGATATGTTTTTGTCCTATAAAGTATTTGCTCATTGCTCTCTGCTTTTCCAAACCTCTTCCAATGTTCTCCTTCTATGCAGAAAATTAACAGCAAAAACTACATTTATTTTGCTTTTTCTCTCCCCTGCTGGAAAAATTGCTCAGTGAGCAGAGACTTCGCTCCGAGTCTCCTCCGTGAAAACTTTGAGGAACAATAGCGCTGCGAGATGAGAAGTCAGCGCCACGGTTGTTTGATGTGTTTTTAGACGTCTGTCTCAGTCTGTTTTCACCACCGCTGCAGACGGGAGAGCCCTGCAACCAGAACCAGGGAGAACCAGAGTGGAGCAGGTTGTATAGCTCGCTGGGTTTGTCTGGAAAATTTTTCAAAAGGCTGCCATTGAAGTAGCAGTGGAAAATGAATTAAGTGCAGCGATTCTTTTCATACGGCACGTCTCCCTGCCAGAAGCTGTTTATTCCAAAGCCTTTAAACTGGTATGAACAAAAGAGCTTTTTCCCAGTTGCTGCAGGACTGGGCACCAGGGAAGGCAGCATCAGTTTGGAGTATGTTGTTGTCACTAGCAGGGTCAGTCCACGAACACCTGTGCATCATCCAAAATGCTGCTTGATAACTAACATTTACGCAGGAAGCTCGGTTGGCTTCATTGAGGCCGCTTCATCAGAGCGTAGTGACAAACCTCAGCACCGTTTTGAATTGAAAGTAAATGCCTCTGAGGAGCATCGAGTACCAAAACTAGCACCGAATATAAGATATGAGATGACAAACATCAAAGTAGCAGTGACCTTGTTCTGGTCCAGGTGTGGTGGTGCTCACTAAAACTCCAGGAAGTCATCAAGTTCCTTTTAACCAACAACACAACAAGCCAAAGTCACTGTTTAAGATTTTATGGCTGTTTTTCAGAGTTCTGATCAGTTTTACTGAGCATGATCGGACCTGTAATGTTCTGGCAGGTGTGAAGCTTGTCATCTCCTAATGGGGCAAAGTGGGCCGCCGCTTTAGCTCACCTGGTTGAGCAGGTGACCCATAAACATGGGCTCTAGTCCCCGATGCAGCGGCCGTGGGTTCAAGTCCCGCTCATGGCCCTTTGCTGCAGGTGCTTCCTCCACTTTCCTGTCTCTGTCTCGACTGTCCCATCTAATAAAAAGGTAAAGAAACTAATGGGGAGATGTGAATTTAAGCCACGACTCACATGAAGTTTCACCTGGTCCTGGTTGTGTTAGTTTAATTAATTACAACATTAAGAGTTGTTTTATATTCACAGGAGGCACCGACAAAAAACAAAAAACTGTTAAGAATGAATGACTGTTCTTTGATATGGTAAAGCCCTGAAGAAGGAGCTCAAAACCCTCACAGGTATTTCTGACCAAAAGTCTGATTAAAGAGGAGGAATCAGGGAGGAGATCAATAGCCCTCATCGCCTGCCCTCCCATCCCCCGTCTCCCCCGACTTCGCCGGTTTCTCCGTCCAGCGGCAGCGTTTTATTGTGACAAATGGATGGAGCAGCCCATGGAGTGCTTCATGAAGAGCCGGCCAGGGAGGACTGAGCACTGCATTAATATACCTGCCTATAAGTCAGTCTGTCTGGGGGAGGAGACACAAGGCAGGTGGGAAAAAACAAATAGACCAGGCTCTGTGGGGCTACCTACCACCTATCTGCTCATCCATTCAAAGAAGATGAAGGGAAAAACAGTCCCTAACAAGTAATCCATTTTGCTGTTGTCGTAGGCAACCATGCATGCGAGTTGTCTGGGAAAGTGGTACACGCAAAGCTCAGAGCACATCAGAGCGAGGAGCATGCGCTGAAGTCAACTGTTTCTTCCTCTCGCTCTTGAAACCCCGTCAGAATATTCATGGCCGTCCGATAAAGCGTGAAACCAACACTCGGCTTACTGGGGCTATTCTTAAGTCTTTCTCATCGGGATTATTGCGAGAGCTGCACGGAAGGAGGAACCCAGTGACCTCCTCCAGGTGTTGCGTGGAAAAGGAGGTCTTTCTTTGTCGGATGGTGAAATCCGATGTCTGGCCCGACTGCGAGCTCGCGAGCGACACTCTGTCAGTTTTTTTGTGGCCATTCAATATTGATAGTAGGTTACTGTAGGCGATGAGGTCCGGCGTGTTTATTTAATGAGAGGCTCTCTGAAATATTCATCGACACACATGGCTCTGTAAGACCAGCTATTGCTATAACTACACATCTCCCAAGCACCAGCCTCTTATCGCTGGCCTCCTTTAACCCATCCTGGGACGCTCAGGTATCAGGCTGGTGCAGAAGAGGCAGAAACAGATGTGGAGACCAAACGATTGATCGATGCAGTGACTGATGTTGGTGATTTGAAGGTGGAATGATTTCTAGTTTAAGAGGTCGGACCATTTTTTTAACACCAAAGCAGGCTTATGGTTGGACCAGCTGATGAAAACATGTGGGTTTATGAGTGGAAAGCCGTCCTTGTGAGGCTGAGTGGTGGGATTCAGGGCTGGTAGGGGTTTACTTTTTTGCTGTGTCAGTTTAGGAGCACCTTTTGTTTATGACAGCAATGTGGGCCACTGGAGTTACCCCCCACCCCCCTGTCCCTCCCCCATATGGTTTTAAGAGCAGCCCAGCATCACATGACCTTTCCCTTCCCCAAAAGAAGAAGAGGTGACCCTCTCTTGTAGCGTCGTGGCCAATCGCGTGCTGCCGAGCAACTCCCACGGGGCAGATAGCTGCCTCTCACACACAATACTATTAAATACATTAACATCCACCCGCACCGCCATGTAATGAAACTGATGCTTACAAGACAGGTTTTGTTTCAGGTTTTGGCCGTACCTCACGTATCTGCGTGTGGGACACATGGGAACATTTGACTTGCAGAGGCATCCTCTGCATCATTTGGAGTGCGATCGTGCGCGGCGCTGGTCGAGTGTATGATTCGCAGCCGTGCAAGCGCATGTGTGTACGCTTGTTTTGTGCCTGGATCAGCTGTAGGAGCTGTAGGAGGAGATTAGCATGAGCTCACTGCCTACTCATTTCCATCCCCATCTGCCTGTCTCCCACAGTGATGCTCCCCCCGCCCCCATCCCCAACCACACACACTACAGCTACACAAGCACAGACAACCACACAGCAGCCAGAGCCCACCCCCACAATGCTGCCTAAGTCTTATAATGAATACAGAAGCAGACAGAATCACGTGCAAACACATACACACAGCCCTGTCAGCTGTACCGGCAGCACGTAGCACACCATCGACCAAGCATGGCCGAGAATATCCTCCCGTAGCGCCGTGTCAGGAGCCACCGGTCCCTCCTCAGGCTACCTGGACAGCAGTCCATAGGTGGACTCTTATCTCCTGAGGGTGTCTCCTTTATCGTCTCAAAAGTTTGGGGACAGGTAGAGACAGAAAGTAGATACGGGGATTTTCAAGCTAATAATAAGCTGTGCTAATCTCATTTCTGATTGAACTGGCACAGTTCCTTCAAGACGGAAGCTGCCAAGTTAACTCAGCAGCTTTGCAGAAATCGAGTGGAGTGATGGCGATAGCAGCGAGAGACGTGGGTTTTTATTTTAGAAGAAGAAGCACAGCAGAAAAATCTTTGTATACGTGACTTAGAATAATAAACACATCCGTGAGTGCAGAATTACACCGTTAATAAAGCTTTTTACTTCATACATCCCTTCTTATTTCTCCCATTGGAAGAGGCATCGACATCATTTTATTCTTGTGGAAGCACTAATCTGAAACTCTGAGATGTGACTCCCATCAGCATCGTTTACCACCATGTAGTGCGTCGTATACAAGGCTGAAGGGAAAGAGGATTAACCTTCGCCATCACCAGCCAGCAGTGTTTTTCCCATGTGGCTTATCTTCACCATCACTGTGGTACGAGGCAGAAATCAAGGAACTCTGTGACAGTAATGACTCGGTGTATACGACACACAATGATTTTCATCCCGGAGAGGTTGCAGGTTTGTTCTGGATGTGTCTGAGTTTCTTTGAGCACAAACCCAGTTCACAGAGCTTTCACCTTTTTCTTCTTTAGAGCACAAATGTTTTGTGTGAGGGGGCATTAAATACTCCACCACCCCCTTTTGAAATAATGGCGTGTCAGCTCCTCAAACAAGCATTCGGCGGCTGGTCCAAAGGCAGACATTGAGAAGAGAGTCTGAAAGGGCTTGAGGTGTATTTTGTGTTGTTGTAAAGCCAGGCTGGGTCCTGAGAAAACTCTTTGTTGTGTCATCAAGGGATGGGGGGTGGGTGACACCGGCTTGGCCTCAGCCATGTGGAAGGGCAGCTCCCAAGAGCTCGGTGGAGCATTGTTGTGGGAGCATGGGATGATGATAGTGGTGTGTGTGTGTGTTGGGGGGTGGGTGCTGGGGCTGGCTATCCATTGTCACCTCTTCTGTGGTGGGTATCAGCTGTGGATCTGTGATTGTGGAACAGATACAGGCCATGGCCCACCCCCACCCTCCGTCGCTGGATGGTCACTGCTCCCAAAGTGTCTGAGTCATGGACCAGTGCTCATTGTTTGCCTCCCCTCCTCCATCCTCACGGTTGGGTCTGTTTGCTCATCTTTCCTTGGGGTGTCATGGCTGTCCATCACAAACAAACACACGGTGAGCTAGCCACGATTAGCAAAATATGTTTCAGTCGATCATTTCACCTCTGCAGCTCTGTGACAGGGATCGAGCTCGCTCTCAGGTTTGTAGGTCGGCCAGAACATTTAATGAAGACATTGTGATTTTACTGATCAGTGCTGTAATTAGAACTTGAATTAGAGGAAAGTGATGCGGTGGATTTAACCAGAAAATTTAAGAAACGACTATCTGATGCTTAGATTCGACATCTGTTACGGTCGCGTTGGAGTCGGTTTGTCCAATGATTTTTTTGACTTTTTTAACTATTGTAGGGCGGCTTTGGCTCAGGTGGTAGAGCGAGATGTCCTCCAATCACAAGGTTCGATCCCCGGCCCTCCACAGTCCAAGCGTCCGTGGGCAAGACACTGAACCCGAAGTGGCTCCCAATAGCAGCTCTGTTGGTGTATGAGTGTATGTGAATGGGTGAATGAGAAACACACTGTAAAGCGCTTTGGATAGAAGCGCTATAGAAGTGCAGACCAGACCATTAACTATGCAACCAAATGCAGCTCCATTAATGTCTAGTCCTACTCTGAAAATAATTCAGTGTCAGTTCAAAACAGGGCTGGCTGATAAAACAATCATGATATGGACCTGCAATATGCACTTGGTTGAAAGAAAATAGTTTGATAGCGTATATATAGTTTCTCTTAAATGAATTGAATGCAAACTACCATAAAGTATATATAGATAAGACAGATATATAGACAGGTTACATGAACATGCTAATGTAGCGTGCTACTCCCCGTCACCCTCCCTGTCGACTCCTGTGCAGGTCTAGTCCAGGGTTACCTGTTCCCCTCATCACCCCCATGTACACTGATAAATACACTGAAGTGGCTGAAGTCAGAGTAAAGTGATTACATGTAAAGAATCAGAAAACATGCCTCAAATGTCTCCTTTCCTGCACACCTGTAGTTTATACCAGCAGGGTTAACAGTATTAGAGGAACATGGTGATGCATTCAGAAAGTTCATTTTCTGAGCTGCATGATCTTGAGAAGAATGCACCACAAGCTGCAGGTTTTCACACTATTTATTGAGGCTAAACAAAGTTATGAATGAAGCATTTACTCAGACGCTGCAGCAGATTCTGCACCGTCTTGCAGGTCTTTTCTCGGAAAAGGAGTGTCTTCCTGACAGCACGATGTACAAACACCTCTGAGCCGTACTTTTGTTTAGTCTGCTCTGACTCATGGTTATGTCTAGCCACTTCTAGCTATGTTAAGGCAGGGTGGGTTAATCTTAAACTGAATTAATCAGGAGGAGAAGTGACCTGCCCAGTGGATCCAACAAGGAAACTTTGTCCTGAACTTTGACTGACTATTGTAACCTTACTCTGTTTATCAGAACAGCCATTTATAGGAAGTACAGTGAGGCCACAATCCAGAGACACAACTGAAAAAGGATTTGGTGTGACCAGAATAGCTGCAGCAAACAGGCAGTTTCAGGAGGACAGATCCAGGGGTTTAAAGTTAAATCAGTCAGTGACGGGCAAGTTTAGGCTGGTTCCTGTAACTGAGTGCAGACTGGAGTGGAGGGTAAACCTCTACAGGAGGAGAGGCATGAAGAAAACCGAGCAGGACGAGACGGCTTTCATTTGCCTCGACACAAACAGAAACACAGTCTGTGAAGTGCAGCCACACCTCGGCTGTAGCGTGTCAGGAAGTCAAGGTGGAGGGCACTGTGTGTGTGTGTGTGTGTGTGTGTGTGTGTGTGTGTGTGTGTGTGAGCACAACGTGGACCTCTAGGTAGAAGCAGCGGCGGGTAGGTTGCAGGCAGCTCAGTTTACTCCTCAGGAATGAAATGTTGGAAACAAAGGCTTATAATGTGGTTAGCATCCCTCCTCCAGGTCGGGCCGTCCCTCCTCCTCCCCTCCAAGTCACCAATCTCCTGAATTAATCCATCCCAGCGTCACTCTGGGAAATGAAGCGGCCATGCAGATGCTAAATAAAACAATATGCTGAAAGGGGATCCCTCCTCCTGGCATGGGCGCCTGCTTCTCAGGTTCAGGAAGCCTTCACCAGGCCCAGACTTGCTTCTCCGCTTTAGGCTACGTCCACACTAATATGTTTTAAAATGGTGTTTTGAAATGGAAGCGATCTCCGTCCACACAGCGTCAGACAGAACCTCCTTCCATACTAGTATGTCTGAATATGCACAACAGGAAGCAGAGGGCTGGTCACTGGTACAAAACATGGAGAGATTTCTTTGCTCAGACCCAATGCAGGGTGCAACTGTGTCTGAAAGTAACACACAAGCAGTCACGGTGGCGGAAAGCATACGCTGGAAGTCATCCGTTATTCTTCACGACGGCTGTCATGTGATGGAGGTGGGACGAATCTGGTGAGAGCTGAGCTTCTGCCCATTCAGACCAGAAAAGTGTTCAAAGCCAACAACACACACTCAGTCATACTCATTTCACTCCTAGAGAGCAGACAATAGACCTCTTGAAGCCCTCGGCAAATAATTAATGTAATTGTAGATCTCTAAGACAAGGTAATGCTCGGAGTGTGTAGCAGAAAGACGTCATTGTGCTCGCCTCCTTCAGAGAAACACCGCCAAGGCTATCCTGAGCTATAAGACATCTGTTTATATAAAGCCCACTGCCATTTATATACGTGGGCTCCCCGTGTGGTGGTGGTGGTGGAGGTGGTGGTGGTCGGACAGGCTGACTTATTCCATGTGACCTCTACCCTTCTCACTGGGCTCATCTGTCTGCCCTGTTTAATTATCTTCTCTCTCTCTCTCTTTCTCTTTCTTTTTTACACACACACACACACACACACACACACACACACACATGCAGACAGAGGTCAGGGCTGCAGCTGAACCTTGCCATCCCCTCCTCCCCACCCACTCCTCTCTCAGTTCCCTCTCTCCAGGCATGACTGCCGGTCGTCTGCATGGCTCTGCAGAGGATTAAACCAGGCGTGTGTGTGTGTGTGTGTGTGTGTGTGTGTGTGTGTGGGTGTGTGTGTGTGTGTGTGTGTGTGTGAGAGCAGTTGTGGTTTGCATAGCAGTCACACTTTTCCCACCGGTGTTATCGCAGCAGCATGTCTCCCACACAAGACTACTTTCTAGGACCGGGGCTGCCTCCTCCTCCGCCCGCCGTCCTGCGGGCTTCACGCCGCCACCGTTCTGTGATGATTAATATCTGGATGGATGTTTGGCTCGACTCGGGGCGTCGCACCTGGTCTCTAGGTTACAGTACCTCGCGTAGCATCTCTCTGTTTGGTGTTTTTATTTGAGCGAGCGTGAAACTATGCCGTTTGCTAACACGCTTGAACAGGAACGCCTGCCTTAGTGAGCTGAGTGAAGTCACTTAGATCTGGTGATGAGGGCTGAAATATTTTTACAAGCTTGAAGACTCATCATGTATGTAAACGGCTTCAATTAACTGTTATAACTAATTAGCATTAAGCAGTTTTCAGTGTCATATCTTAATGGTCAAATTGCAGGAAGTCTCCCAAACAAAGGTGCTCAGATTTAATATGGTGAAATCTAGGGCAGGCTTATGAAGATCTCAGTAAAAACATCTGCCGTATTATTTTCCATATGGCAGCATTGCCAAGTGCTAAGTGTGAGTATTTTACATCCATAGACACAGTCTCATAAAGATGATGAAATGTGAGGATCCAATCAAAGGTTGTCAGACAGATGCTGTATGAAGCCGGCTTGAGGTGTGCACTGCGGTCCCTCTGATCCAGATACAAACCACATGTGATGGTGCGAGTCTGCAGGTCTGAGGGGAGGATGGGAGTCAGCGTTGTGTGAAGCCGCCGGGCCAGGAGGCAGGAGGCAGTGTTTAGTCTCAGCTCAAGGACAGAGCCAAACGTGTTATGTCTGTCTTTTCACTCCTTTTTCTTCTTCCTCTCAACCTTTTCTATGTTTTCTCAAACGGGTTACTTCCCCTGTGTTGAGACCCTCCCTCCTCCACCCCCGGACCCCCACCCCTCGCTGCTTTCACTGGTGGTGGCGAAACCATCCAACTCAGGAAGTGCTGTGAAACATCAGATTCCACTTCCTGCAGCAATCAATACATCTCAGGTCCACACACATCCACAGCACAGACACACATGTTCCTTCTCCCTCTCGCTCTGCCTCACACACACACACACACACACACACACACACACACACACACAGGCACACACACACACACCTGGTGTGATTTTACACTGTGTGCGCCTGAGCAGGGCTTTTATATGGAGCAACTTTCAGCTGCAGCAGGATCAGATTCTTTCTCTAAAATGAAGCCGAAGTGTTTCAGAGGCGTGGACGTCCTTGAGATCAGCCAATGAGGAGCTGCCAGTCTGTCGAGTAAATCAGATGAAAGGTGCCAACTCATTCAGCTCCCGTCTTTAAACGCACCGTGGAGCTGTTAGTGGTGTCAAAAAAAAACAGTTTGCCTGTTAATAGCACAGTTCTCAGTGGGTGGAACCAGAGAACTCAACTGGTCCCCCGTGTGCAGGCCCTTTGGTGATTGTCCTGTTCTAGCAGTCCAGGGGTCTTTGAAGGAGGGGGTCACCAGTTAGATGATGCAGAAGAACTACAGTTGGCCCTCGCTGGTCTTTTTGTTGCCCTTCTTGTCTTTTCCTCTCGGTTCGTTCCTAAATCATCCTGTGAAATCTCTCATTCTGCCCAACATTTGCTGGTTTCTCCTCCACGCTCTGTTTTGACACTGAAGCGAAGCAGCAGTGGAAGCGATAGACGGATTGATGCCTCGGCCGCTCCCCCTCCTCCCCCAGCAGCAGTAATGAAATGATAGATCCCTGATGTGGATGGGAGTAGAAGTGAAGGTATGACCTCATGGCCACCTAATCGTCGCGGAGGGACAAGCCAGCGGCTAATGTGTCCATTAGCCTTTCCTCGACCAGAAGAGAAATCTGGCTGAGAGGGAGAGAGGGAAGAGATGGAGGACAGGAAATAGGTTCTGCTGTCTCCTTCTCTGCTCCCTGGTTTGTTTAATCCTCGTGGCATTTTCACATCCTGAACAATGGATCCCATCCTGTTTTTGGACATGATTACAGTCTTTTCACGTCTGCACCGTGCACACCTTTTGAACTCAAACACCTTCCACTGAAATCCAGAATCAAACCACTGTTGACTCTTGAACAAACATCAGCTCTGTGAGCGACCGTCCGTGTGGCTCTGTAAATGTTTTCTACGGGGGGATCCTGTTGTTTCTTGCCCGCTGTACAGTTCATCGCTGGGGGTCAGAGGGGTTGCTGATACCAGAGTTTGCTCCAATGAAGGACCAGCGCGTCATGTGACCTGTGTGGGGTGACTTGTCAGTGGACAACAGCCAGAAGCCCGGGGACGGGCCTTTCTGTACAAAATGAAAACACAGCACATGTGCACGCCACTAAATCCATCCAGTATCACATGTCCGTTTGCTGCGCTGCAGTTCCTTCCACTTCCCTTTTTGTCAGTGCAGCCGGGGTGAGCGCTGCGTCGGCCGTCAGCCACAACAACACGGCAGACAGTCACACAGGCAGATACCCCAAAACCCCTGGTTCTGACACCACGCTGGGTTGTGTGCGTCCTCCACCCGGCTGCTGGAGGCGTCTTCAGTGCAACATGTCTGCTCTGTTTTGTCCCAGAGTGTCCGTCTGTCCGTCTACCACACATTGTTCTCCTGCCTGTAGCTACGTTAAACACTTTAGATTGTCTTTGGCTCGTCACATGTTGAGAAATGCACGGATTTAGTTCAGTTTCAGACAGCCTGTCTTGTTTTGTGGTGTTGGCATTTATTCCTGATTAGAAGTCACAAAAAGCAATCGGACAGGTTTTAAAGAAAGAAATTTGGTGATAAAACCATCAGCCAAACTTCCTGCTCTGCCTGTGTGAGTCCGCTGTTATCAGAGCTAAAACATGCACATTTAGGCCCAACATGTCATAAATCAGAACCCCGTTAAATATACCATACTGACAATCATGAAATGCGGCTTTCAAAGGAAGCGTTTGTCTTTCATGTCCAACTTCCAGAACCGAAGCTCAAGACCCGCTTCGCTCACTTCCAGCCATTCTCTCTCTCCCCACTGGAAACCATGTGATTTGGCTCCGGACTGAAGCCTCTCGCTCTCTTTCACTCGCTCAGCTTCTCCCAGAGTTCAACAGTGGAACAAAATGTCCGGCTCCAGAGTGGAAAGCGCCAGTATGTGCTGGCCAGTCAGCTCGATTCTGAGGCTGCCCAGCTCCCTGCGCTGAACCAAAGGGCCCCTTTGTGCTCTGGCCTTACAAACATATACCCCAAGCAGCAAAAAAAAAAGGGGGGGAAAATGTACAATCAAAAAAATCCACACCTCAGAAAACAAAACCAACAGCAGCAGCAGCAGCAGCAGCGTCGCGGCCAGGGGGCCATGCCTGCTCTGCTCCAAGTGGAGGCGCTGCCAACATCAGAGGTTACAAATAAAACCTGGTGAATAAGCCGGAGAAAAACAGAGGAAGGAAGTTTTCCATTTGAGCTGAAAAGGCCCCACGTGGTTGGCTTCCTCTCATTCCTCTTCCTCATGTACACAGCCATGACTGCTGAGCAAATGCTGGTGTTTGTCTTTGACGTTTGCAGTCAGTGAACGCTGCGTTACCGGCCACAGCCCCGACCTGCACGGGACGGTTTTAGGGTTGATCTCTAGTATTATATGTACCGTAGTCTGTAAACACTCCCACAAATCAACAGCTATACTCAGTGCATTTGTATTGTAGGTCAGAGGGTAACTAATCACTTTATAATGAATCTTTGTTTGTTTTAAGGTGAGCTGTTGTGTCATTGGATGGAATAAACTGCTGATTTCTGAAACACATAAATGAATACAGCATTTTTAAATTAAATTTACTTATCAGCTTGTAGATTTACCTTAAGGGTCATTTTTAAGCTATTTTTTGGGCCTTTATTATAAAGGATAGTGAAGAGAGAGACAGGAAAGTGGGGGAAGGACCTGCAGCAAAGGGCCATGAGCGGGATTCGAACCCATGGCGGTCTACAGCCCCTGTACATGGGTCGCCAGCTCAACCAGGTGAGCTACAACTTAAGGGTAATTGTTAAGCCAGAATACACCCTGAGTGTCAGACTCCCACAGACAGGGGCAGAACCAGTAGGAGCTTTCTGCAGGATGGCGGCCGGTCGACCACATCACCGCAGCCACGTGACCTCCTTATGCCTGCATTAGGACGGGATCCTGACGTTCCTGTGATGACGTAGAGAAGACGAGATGCCCAGCTGTAGTGAAGACAGGCTGCTGTTGTTGTTGACTCGATGACTGCCGGTTAACTTTCTGACCATGACATCCTTCTTCAGCTGAACGAGTTTTGTTTTTTGGTTCATCAGCGTTGCTCCTGTTTCCAGTGAAGTTGGTCTGTATCTGCCCAGACTGTTAGATTGCTTTCATACAATCAGTTAATGACACACTTCCCTCGGGGAGGCGGCGATGCCTTCATGTCAAAGCGTGCTGAGTCAGCACAAAAAAAACTCACACAATGATGTCATCGACTAATTTACAGCGACATTTGCTGGTAGCTAATTCGGTCATCAGTTTGTTATCTATTGTACACCTACCGCCGGATACTCACTGGTTTGTCTTCTTTAATTAAATGTTTTCAGTTTTATGTTGTAGTTTCTCCAGTTTGTCACCGTTTGATTGGTTTAGAAAGGTTCTGTCGTATCAGGTGTTCTAAGGTATTACAGTGAGTCTTACCAGGTCAACAAGGAAGCTTTTTATTTTTGCATTGTGAATTTCTAAGTGAGACTTTTGGACGTGTTGCTGGAGGTCCAGCTGTGTGAGTAAAGCAGATGTTGTCAGACATGATTGGAATTTGCTCTAAAATCTGAGTTGAGACCCAGACGTGGTTTCCTCCGACTGAGCGCGTCGTGAATTTTCTCCGTCACATGAGGTCTCTGGGCGCTCCACGGCAAATAGGTTTTTAACGCCGCCGCCGCCGACAAACAGGAACAGTGTTTTGAAAGAAATAATGAACTCATGACTGTGGGCGCCTCTGGCAGTCATAAACGGATAGCCGTGTCCCCGTCGCTCTGCTCTGACTGGCCTCTATTTGCTCTGCGAGTGTGTTTCCATACGGTGGTGCCGGTGAACTTTGAGCCTGTCTTGAGGCCTCGATAGTCGTCTCTGATAGTAAAAACGCAGTCGTGAGTGTTGTGCGCTGCCCTAGATAATGCGGCCAATCACTGCGGCGACCTCAGCCTTCCACGCTGAACTTTTACAGCCTGACAGATACGCCTCGCTGCGGGTCACAAACACACACTCTGTGGCTCAGGTGAGGTTCAAGGTTGGCTGTTCCACACCTGTGCCGAAGTGTCCTTGGGCAAGACGGCAAACCCCAGGTTGCTACCGTTGGCAGGAGGCACCTTGCTGGCATGTGTGTGTGTGTGTGTGTGAATGGGAAACAGTGAGCAGCACTGAGGTAGGACGGCGCCGTGTAAGTGCAGAGCGTTTAGCATTTACACAGCGTGGGCCACCCTAATTGTTGACTGCCGGCTGCACGCGGGGCGCATTGTACAAACCTCCATTCAGAGAATCCATTCAGAGCGCTCGGCTCAACCTGGAGTTCAGCGTCCGACAGAAATAGCACCGAGGTCCTGGAGATAGCTCAGAGTGTGTTCTGTGATGTGTGTGTGTGTGTGTGTTGATGCTACAGGGCAACGCCAGCACCGGCAGCAGCCACGGCGGAAATTTCTATTTCAGTCTATTAGTGTGATGGTGGGGGGGAGGCAGACAGTCAGACACCTCTGTGGCGTAGAGCGAGCGAGCGAGGGAGGGGAGAAGCGATAATGGGTTTACTTTAGTGTGTGTTTCAAGGTGCCAGACAGCGTTTCTCTCCCTCTCTCTCCTTCACTCTCTCCTCAGAGTGGTCTAGGCAGGAGCTCCAGCATTAAGGCGAGGCGGGCTTGTGTGAAAAAAAAAAAAAAGCTCTTCCTCTTCCTTTCATGCTTGGGGAGAGCTGCAGCATTAAGCGAGAGAGGCATCAGACTAGTGTGTGTGTGTGTGTGTGTGTGTGTGTGTGTGTGCTGGTGAGGCTAATGCACCACCTCCACACAGCACAGCGCTCTGGCCCTACATTATCCCAAATGCTGCTGCTGCTGCTGCTGCTGCTGTGATTGGAGCGGTAATGTGGTTGCTAAGCAAATGCAGTCTTCCTGGACTAAATCGGAATGGGCAAGACTGCTTCCTGGCTGGCTGGCTGGTGGGCCGGGCTTGGGCGCTGCTGCTCCTGCGTGCTAACGAGGCTCACACGCAGAGGCACGCGCGCATCGTTTAGCGCGTCGCTGCAGCGTCACAACAACCGTAGATAGGAGTTTTTGAATGTTAGTGTTACCCTGTTGCAGCAGATTTATCTGGAATTCATCTTATTTACTCCTTTATGTATATATAGACACACACACACACACAGACACCTTACCACCATGGTGTTTGTGGCCGAGGCTAATGAGCGTATCAGATGGACTCTGTTTAAATCGGCTCGTCAGCTGCAGTCGGTCACTCACAAGAAGAGGCCGAGCCGCAAAGCAAATTTGATTAACAAAACTGTCTCCCACCAAACCTGCCTTTACTGAAGGTGTTGTATGTATGTTTATGACCCAGCAGACCTCTGATATAATCTACAAGTAAAAAAGAAATACTATGACTTAAATGTAGTTAGTAGTAGTCATTGGAAACTGCCCAAACATGCATGCTCTTTATAAATGTGTGTAAACTTTGTTCACAACTCTCTAGAAAAATAAATATGAAACTAGTCACTTCCTCTGTCGCAACCCTAATGTCCCAATAAGTTTAGATGCCATTAAAGTGTTGAGTTCCATCCAGAGAGAGCTGACCTTCAGCAGTGTGTCATACGGCTGCTCACGGCGAGCAAACGATGACTAATAATGAGTCGAACAAATCAGGGAATAGTGGTTAGCCACAACAAAAGGTTTCAGATGATTCAACCACAGCAGTTGCGGCGTGTATTTGTGAACTTTTGATGATATTACCAGCAGCTACTTGGAAAAGCAGTTCTAAGATGGTTAACTTTTGCAGACTTTGTTCAGATTTTTTTCACTTGCTCGACCAAAACTTCACGGCACAGTAAGTGGATTCAGAAACATGCCGCACATGGCACATTTTTCATCGTGTCGTGTTGATGAGTCCGGTCCACTACTCCTCTCTGGTTGCCGATCAGCCCGCCGGCCGCCAGCTTGGATTTCTGGTAAGGTGAGATGGCAACTCTGGGTCAACTGTCTGTCAGAGAGGGAGATGGAGGTGCAAGATGGGTGGTGGTGGTGGTGGTGGTGTGGGGGCAGGTGTCAGTTCCTGAAGGCAGCTTTAATTAAAGCCGTAGTCGGTTAGGGTTAGCGGTCAGCGCGGCACATTCTTGTCAGGAGACCAAAGAGCGACAGGGGCCAGCAGTTACCCCGAGCAGGAGTCAAGAGGTGGCAACGTGAAGGGCCCGAAGACGCAGGCAGGGATCCATTTCAAACATGCTTGGGATAGTAGCACTGTCTATATACAGAGGGGTGAAAAATTAAAGGAAAACCTGAACCCCCGGGCCTGCTGCGAGGGGATCTGGTGGCTCTGTTGTGCTGTGGGGGGCATTTGCTGCCGTGGTCTGGGTCCACTAATAGGGAAAGTCAGTACACAGCAGGTCAGAGGGACCACCTTCATTCCTTTATCCTGTGGTTCTTCTTTATTTTGCCCCACGTCTGTATGGGTTGGTGCATTAGGATCAGGGTGTCATCGACTTCTAACTTCACACACTGTTACGTTTTCCTACCTTGTGTTTGATCTACTCCCCTGAGTGCCCAGTGTGTTTGGATCACGCTCCCTGTGAACATATGAGCTCCAGTGTACACGTGGCCGCACTGAGCAGCTACTGGAGGCTGGAGTGTAAACGTTGAGCTCAGTCACATCAAACAGAACATCTCAGACTGTTTCAGGTACTCATCGACCACAGAAGTAAATCGTCCGTCTGCTCCAGGTTTGCTGATATGAAGCATAGGATAGCTTCAGGACATCGTTAGCCTAGCTTAGCCTGAACACTACCAACAGAGAACTGGTGTACAGCACAACTCTGACGCCTGGCTTTAGCTTCTGGGAGACAGTTTTCTGTATTAAGTGCTTCTGTAGGAGCCGTTTATGTTTGCTGTCGGCAGGTGANCACACACACACCTGGTGTGATTTTACACTGTGTGCGCCTGAGCAGGGCTTTTATATGGAGCAACTTTCAGCTGCAGCAGGATCAGATTCTTTCTCTAAAATGAAGCCGAAGTGTTTCAGAGGCGTGGACGTCCTTGAGATCAGCCAATGAGGAGCTGCCAGTCTGTCGAGTAAATCAGATGAAAGGTGCCAACTCATTCAGCTCCCGTCTTTAAACGCACCGTGGAGCTGTTAGTGGTGTCAAAAAAAAACAGTTTGCCTGTTAATAGCACAGTTCTCAGTGGGTGGAACCAGAGAACTCAACTGGTCCCCCGTGTGCAGGCCCTTTGGTGATTGTCCTGTTCTAGCAGTCCAGGGGTCTTTGAAGGAGGGGGTCACCAGTTAGATGATGCAGAAGAACTACAGTTGGCCCTCGCTGGTCTTTTTGTTGCCCTTCTTGTCTTTTCCTCTCGGTTCGTTCCTAAATCATCCTGTGAAATCTCTCATTCTGCCCAACATTTGCTGGTTTCTCCTCCACGCTCTGTTTTGACACTGAAGCGAAGCAGCAGTGGAAGCGATAGACGGATTGATGCCTCGGCCGCTCCCCCTCCTCCCCCAGCAGCAGTAATGAAATGATAGATCCCTGATGTGGATGGGAGTAGAAGTGAAGGTATGACCTCATGGCCACCTAATCGTCGCGGAGGGACAAGCCAGCGGCTAATGTGTCCATTAGCCTTTCCTCGACCAGAAGAGAAATCTGGCTGAGAGGGAGAGAGGGAAGAGATGGAGGACAGGAAATAGGTTCTGCTGTCTCCTTCTCTGCTCCCTGGTTTGTTTAATCCTCGTGGCATTTTCACATCCTGAACAATGGATCCCATCCTGTTTTTGGACATGATTACAGTCTTTTCACGTCTGCACCGTGCACACCTTTTGAACTCAAACACCTTCCACTGAAATCCAGAATCAAACCACTGTTGACTCTTGAACAAACATCGGCTCTGTGAGCGACCGTCCGTGTGGCTCTGTAAATGTTTTCTACGGGGGGATCCTGTTGTTTCTTGCCCGCTGTACAGTTCATCGCTGGGGGTCAGAGGGGTTGCTGATACCAGAGTTTGCTCCAATGAAGGACCAGCGCGTCATGTGACCTGTGTGGGGTGACTTGTCAGTGGACAACAGCCAGAAGCCCGGGGACGGGCCTTTCTGTACAAAATGAAAACACAGCACATGTGCACGCCACTAAATCCATCCAGTATCACATGTCCGTTTGCTGCGCTGCAGTTCCTTCCACTTCCCTTTTTGTCAGTGCAGCCGGGGTGAGCGCTGCGTCGGCCGTCAGCCACAACAACACGGCAGACAGTCACACAGGCAGATACCCCAAAACCCCTGGTTCTGACACCACGCTGGGTTGTGTGCGTCCTCCACCCGGCTGCTGGAGGCGTCTTCAGTGCAACATGTCTGCTCTGTTTTGTCCCAGAGTGTCCGTCTGTCCGTCTACCACACATTGTTCTCCTGCCTGTAGCTACGTTAAACACTTTAGATTGTCTTTGGCTCGTCACATGTTGAGAAATGCACGGATTTAGTTCAGTTTCAGACAGCCTGTCTTGTTTTGTGGTGTTGGCATTTATTCCTGATTAGAAGTCACAAAAAGCAATCGGACAGGTTTTAAAGAAAGAAATTTGGTGATAAAACCATCAGCCAAACTTCCTGCTCTGTCTGTGTGAGTCCGCTGTTATCAGAGCTAAAACATGCACATTTAGGCCCAACATGTCATAAATCAGAACCCCGTTAAATATACCATACTGACAATCATGAAATGCGGCTTTCAAAGGAAGCGTTTGTCTTTCATGTCCAACTTCCAGAACCGAAGCTCAAGACCCGCTTCGCTCACTTCCAGCCATTCTCTCTCTCCCCACTGGAAACCATGTGATTTGGCTCCGGACTGAAGCCTCTCGCTCTCTTTCACTCGCTCAGCTTCTCCCAGAGTTCAACAGTGGAACAAAATGTCCGGCTCCAGAGTGGAAAGCGCCAGTATGTGCTGGCCAGTCAGCTCGATTCTGAGGCTGCCCAGCTCCCTGCGCTGAACCAAAGGGCCCCTTTGTGCTCTGGCCTTACAAACATATACCCCAAGCAGCAAAAAAAAAAGGGGGGGAAAATGTACAATCAAAAAAATCCACACCTCAGAAAACAAAACCAACAGCAGCAGCAGCAGCAGCAGCGTCGCGGCCAGGGGGCCATGCCTGCTCTGCTCCAAGTGGAGGCGCTGCCAACATCAGAGGTTACAAATAAAACCTGGTGAATAAGCCGGAGAAAAACAGAGGAAGGAAGTTTTCCATTTGAGCTGAAAAGGCCCCACGTGGTTGGCTTCCTCTCATTCCTCTTCCTCATGTACACAGCCATGACTGCTGAGCAAATGCTGGTGTTTGTCTTTGACGTTTGCAGTCAGTGAACGCTGCGTTACCGGCCACAGCCCCGACCTGCACGGGACGGTTTTAGGGTTGATCTCTAGTATTATATGTACCGTAGTCTGTAAACACTCCCACAAATCAACAGCTATACTCAGTGCATTTGTATTGTAGGTCAGAGGGTAACTAATCACTTTATAATGAATCTTTGTTTGTTTTAAGGTGAGCTGTTGTGTCATTGGATGGAATAAACTGCTGATTTCTGAAACACATAAATGAATACAGCATTTTTAAATTAAATTTACTTATCAGCTTGTAGATTTACCTTAAGGGTCATTTTTAAGCTATTTTTTGGGCCTTTATTATAAAGGATAGTGAAGAGAGAGACAGGAAAGTGGGGGAAGGACCTGCAGCAAAGGGCCATGAGCGGGATTCGAACCCATGGCGGTCTACAGCCCCTGTACATGGGTCGCCAGCTCAACCAGGTGAGCTACAACTTAAGGGTAATTGTTAAGCCAGAATACACCCTGAGTGTCAGACTCCCACAGACAGGGGCAGAACCAGTAGGAGCTTTCTGCAGGATGGCGGCCGGTCGACCACATCACCGCAGCCACGTGACCTCCTTATGCCTGCATTAGGACGGGATCCTGACGTTCCTGTGATGACGTAGAGAAGACGAGATGCCCAGCTGTAGTGAAGACAGGCTGCTGTTGTTGTTGACTCGATGACTGCCGGTTAACTTTCTGACCATGACATCCTTCTTCAGCTGAACGAGTTTTGTTTTTTGGTTCATCAGCGTTGCTCCTGTTTCCAGTGAAGTTGGTCTGTATCTGCCCAGACTGTTAGATTGCTTTCATACAATCAGTTAATGACACACTTCCCTCGGGGAGGCGGCGATGCCTTCATGTCAAAGCGTGCTGAGTCAGCACAAAAAAAACTCACACAATGATGTCATCGACTAATTTACAGCGACATTTGCTGGTAGCTAATTCGGTCATCAGTTTGTTATCTATTGTACACCTACCGCCGGATACTCACTGGTTTGTCTTCTTTAATTAAATGTTTTCAGTTTTATGTTGTAGTTTCTCCAGTTTGTCACCGTTTGATTGGTTTAGAAAGGTTCTGTCGTATCAGGTGTTCTAAGGTATTACAGTGAGTCTTACCAGGTCAACAAGGAAGCTTTTTATTTTTGCATTGTGAATTTCTAAGTGAGACTTTTGGACGTGTTGCTGGAGGTCCAGCTGTGTGAGTAAAGCAGATGTTGTCAGACATGATTGGAATTTGCTCTAAAATCTGAGTTGAGACCCAGACGTGGTTTCCTCCGACTGAGCGCGTCGTGAATTTTCTCCGTCACATGAGGTCTCTGGGCGCTCCACGGCAAATAGGTTTTTAACGCCGCCGCCGCCGACAAACAGGAACAGTGTTTTGAAAGAAATAATGAACTCATGACTGTGGGCGCCTCTGGCAGTCATAAACGGATAGCCGTGTCCCCGTCGCTCTGCTCTGACTGGCCTCTATTTGCTCTGCGAGTGTGTTTCCATACGGTGGTGCCGGTGAACTTTGAGCCTGTCTTGAGGCCTCGATAGTCGTCTCTGATAGTAAAAACGCAGTCGTGAGTGTTGTGCGCTGCCCTAGATAATGCGGCCAATCACTGCGGCGACCTCAGCCTTCCACGCTGAACTTTTACAGCCTGACAGATACGCCTCGCTGCGGGTCACAAACACACACTCTGTGGCTCAGGTGAGGTTCAAGGTTGGCTGTTCCACACCTGTGCCGAAGTGTCCTTGGGCAAGACGGCAAACCCCAGGTTGCTACCGTTGGCAGGAGGCACCTTGCTGGCATGTGTGTGTGTGTGTGTGTGAATGGGAAACAGTGAGCAGCACTGAGGTAGGACGGCGCCGTGTAAGTGCAGAGCGTTTAGCATTTACACAGCGTGGGCCACCCTAATTGTTGACTGCCGGCTGCACGCGGGGCGCATTGTACAAACCTCCATTCAGAGAATCCATTCAGAGCGCTCGGCTCAACCTGGAGTTCAGCGTCCGACAGAAATAGCACCGAGGTCCTGGAGATAGCTCAGAGTGTGTTCTGTGATGTGTGTGTGTGTGTGTGTTGATGCTACAGGGCAACGCCAGCACCGGCAGCAGCCACGGCGGAAATTTCTATTTCAGTCTATTAGTGTGATGGTGGGGGGGAGGCAGACAGTCAGACACCTCTGTGGCGTAGAGCGAGCGAGCGAGGGAGGGGAGAAGCGATAATGGGTTTACTTTAGTGTGTGTTTCAAGGTGCCAGACAGCGTTTCTCTCCCTCTCTCTCCTTCACTCTCTCCTCAGAGTGGTCTAGGCAGGAGCTCCAGCATTAAGGCGAGGCGGGCTTGTGTGAAAAAAAAAAAAAAGCTCTTCCTCTTCCTTTCATGCTTGGGGAGAGCTGCAGCATTAAGCGAGAGAGGCATCAGACTAGTGTGTGTGTGTGTGTGTGTGTGTGTGTGTGTGTGCTGGTGAGGCTAATGCACCACCTCCACACAGCACAGCGCTCTGGCCCTACATTATCCCAAATGCTGCTGCTGCTGCTGCTGCTGCTGTGATTGGAGCGGTAATGTGGTTGCTAAGCAAATGCAGTCTTCCTGGACTAAATCGGAATGGGCAAGACTGCTTCCTGGCTGGCTGGCTGGTGGGCCGGGCTTGGGCGCTGCTGCTCCTGCGTGCTAACGAGGCTCACACGCAGAGGCACGCGCGCATCGTTTAGCGCGTCGCTGCAGCGTCACAACAACCGTAGATAGGAGTTTTTGAATGTTAGTGTTACCCTGTTGCAGCAGATTTATCTGGAATTCATCTTATTTACTCCTTTATGTATATATAGACACACACACACACACAGACACCTTACCACCATGGTGTTTGTGGCCGAGGCTAATGAGCGTATCAGATGGACTCTGTTTAAATCGGCTCGTCAGCTGCAGTCGGTCACTCACAAGAAGAGGCCGAGCCGCAAAGCAAATTTGATTAACAAAACTGTCTCCCACCAAACCTGCCTTTACTGAAGGTGTTGTATGTATGTTTATGACCCAGCAGACCTCTGATATAATCTACAAGTAAAAAAGAAATACTATGACTTAAATGTAGTTAGTAGTAGTCATTGGAAACTGCCCAAACATGCATGCTCTTTATAAATGTGTGTAAACTTTGTTCACAACTCTCTAGAAAAATAAATATGAAACTAGTCACTTCCTCTGTCGCAACCCTAATGTCCCAATAAGTTTAGATGCCATTAAAGTGTTGAGTTCCATCCAGAGAGAGCTGACCTTCAGCAGTGTGTCATACGGCTGCTCAGGGCGAGCAAACGGTGACTAATAATGAGTCGAACAAATCAGGGAATAGTGGTTAGCCACAACAAAAGGTTTCAGATGATTCAACCACAGCAGTTGCGGCGTGTATTTGTGAACTTTTGATGATATTACCAGCAGCTACTTGGAAAAGCGATTCTAAGATGGTTAACTTTTGCAGACTTTGTTCAGATTTTTTTCACTTGCTCGACCAACACTTCACGGCAGAGTAAGTGGATTCAGAAACATGCCGCACATGGCACATTTTTCATCGTGTCGTGTTGATGAGTCCGGTCCACTACTCCTCTCTGGTTGCCGATCAGCCCGCCGGCCGCCAGCTTGGATTTCTGGTAAGGTGAGATGGCAACTCTGGGTCAACTGTCTGTCAGAGAGGGAGATGGAGGTGCAAGATGGGTGGTGGTGGTGGTGGTGGTGTGGGGGCAGGTGTCAGTTCCTGAAGGCAGCTTTAATTAAAGCCGTAGTCGGTTAGGGTTAGCGGTCAGCGCGGCACATTCTTGTCAGGAGACCAAAGAGCGACAGGGGCCAGCAGTTACCCCGAGCAGGAGTCAAGAGGTGGCAACGTGAAGGGCCCGAAGACGCAGGCAGGGATCCATTTCAAACATGCTTGGGATAGTAGCACTGTCTATATACAGAGGGGTGAAAAATTAAAGGAAAACCTGAACCCCCGGGCCTGCTGCGAGGGGATCTGGTGGCTCTGTTGTGCTGTGGGGGGCATTTGCTGCCGTGGTCTGGGTCCACTAATAGGGAAAGTCAGTACACAGCAGGTCAGAGGGACCACCTTCATTCCTTTATCCTGTGGTTCTTCTTTATTTTGCCCCACGTCTGTATGGGTTGGTGCATTAGGATCAGGGTGTCATCGACTTCTAACTTCACACACTGTTACGTTTTCCTACCTTGTGTTTGATCTACTCCCCTGAGTGCCCAGTGTGTTTGGATCACGCTCCCTGTGAACATATGAGCTCCAGTGTACACGTGGCCGCACTGAGCAGCTACTGGAGGCTGGAGTGTAAACGTTGAGCTCAGTCACATCAAACAGAACATCTCAGACTGTTTCAGGTACTCATCGACCACAGAAGTAAATCGTCCGTCTGCTCCAGGTTTGCTGATATGAAGCATAGGATAGCTTCAGGACATCGTTAGCCTAGCTTAGCCTGAACACTACCAACAGAGAACTGGTGTACAGCACAACTCTGACGCCTGGCTTTAGCTTCTGGGAGACAGTTTTCTGTATTAAGTGCTTCTGTAGGAGCCGTTTATGTTTGCTGTCGGCAGGTGACTTAATATGGATTGAGTGGACACATGGTGGAGGTAAATGGGCACAGGTGACAGGAAGAGGAGGGCACAGGTAGGGGGCGAGCCAACAGTTCTCACCAGACCAGCACAGATACTGGGAAGACCGCTGTGTTTTCGTTTCTTGTATATAATGGAATAAACATCCACTACCAGCAGGTAGACGGAGATTCTGTTGTGTGGTCGGCGTCGCTCACTCTGCTCCACCTGTGCAGTAACGGCAATAAAAGGACACTGAAAAATTACAGCTTCTGTTGGGACAAAAACATTGACCTTCTGTCAGGCCTGACATCATTAGCTTGCTAGCTAATAGCACTTAGAGTTCAGTAAAATGTCTTATTTCACTTTTGACTAAGCTGCACTTAAACTTTATTTACTGCATTGTTTTGTTTTTTTCTTTCCACCTGAACCGATCACTTCATTTCCAGCTTCATGCTTCTTCCGAGCTTAGCAGCACCGAGACTGGAAGCAGCTGCTAACTCTGAAGAGTAAATAATATATCTACCAACAGCTAGGACTTTGTGCTAACGCTGTAACAACCCAGCCATGTCCACACGACCTAGTCTCATCCAACTCCAGGTAGGATGGCAAAAACAAGATGTAACCAAAATGGTGCACGGTTCTGTTAAACGGTTCTGTTGAGCGGTTCTGTTGAACGGTTCTGTTGAACAGTTCTGTTGAACGGTTCTGTTAACTGGTTCTGTTGAACGGTGTTTTATCTCGGCACCGTTTGGCGTAGCGCTGCCCTGCAGAACAGTTCTGTGCTGCTGCATAGAACCTTTCTGTTGGTGGTGTGTGTGCGAGGGAGGCCTCATGTGGGCCTGACCTGATTCCAGCCAAGCATCGCGTGCCGGACCAGAGCGTCTCTCTGTTCTCTCTCTTTCTCTTTCCCATCCATCCATCCCTCTCTCGCTCGCTCGCTCTCTCTCTCTCTCTCTCTCGCCCATTCTTCTCTCGCTCTCTCTTTTCTTCCTCACATTACAGTGTGCCTCACCGCCCATGCTCCACTATTCACACGAACACACTCTTGCCGTGCACACACACACACACACACACACTCCCACACACACTCGGGGTCCCACAGGCTCCCAGCATGCTTACCTCAGTAGAGCTGAGCTGAACAGTTTCACAGCGGCTTTGCAGCAGACAAAGTGAGAGCAGCGCTGTCTGCCTCTGTGTGTGCAGTGAAACACATATCTGGGTTTAGGACCAAGCATGCATCCTCTGCCACCTTTTGCCATTTTAGACATCAAACCACAGTTTGGTGTTTTTTGCATCGACTCTTTAAAAATAACTCTTCTAGGAAAGGGCACGTCGCTGCCAAGTGTTGACTTAATGAAGAGTGTTTCCTGTAAAGTGCATTGCTGGATAGAAAACCGTCGTCGTCGCCGCCGAGGAGTCTTGAGGGCCCAGTTTAACCTGCCAACCTGCCGCTGGAAGTGCGCCAGCGTGGAACAGAAGGTGTGAATACTTTTGACGATTTATGTTTCACTAGGCAGGTGGAAAGACGGCATCTGTGTGTGTGTGTGTGTGTGGCCCTGCAGAGGCAGTAGATTTTCTGAGCACAGAGGCGTGCATGCACACAGACGCGCTCGCTGAGATGACAGCAGTGTCACCATGATGAAACCTGCAGACGTAAACGACGCCGCTGTTCGCTGAGACACGTACGAGTTTGCCAGGTAGCTTGTAACCACAGTCCTGCTGCCTCGCACACACACACACACACACACACACACACACACACACACCGCGGTTTCCTTTTCTGTTCACATGCTGACAACATAACATGAAAAATAAAAAAACTGTGTACAAAGGTTCTGGTCTGTGCTGGTTGATTTATCGCTCAAACAACACCTCAACAGTTATTTTTCCAATCTGCCACGATGCTGTGCCTCCTCACACACTCAGTAGGGATCAGGCAACCCCGACACACACACACACACACACACACACACACACACACACACACACACAGACCCGTTCCCTCCATCTTTCAGAGGTCCTGTTGTTGGGAGGGATGATCCAAGGCCTGTCATCCCCAATTACCCAGATGTGGGCCTCGTCCTCTATCCCTCCCGCTAATCCCTCCTTTCTCTTTCTCTCTTTCTTTTGTATTCTTCTGGTTTGGACACAAAAAGGTAGCAGGGAGAGCAGCTCCATTGTTTGCCAGACTTATATAAGGGTTATTAAGGCGTATAATGTACATGTGCTCTTCATGTAGTCCTGCTTGGTTTTTGGTCATCACCTCCGTTTATGGTGAACGTCATAAACAGAATTATTAAAGGAATGTTTTTCTGTGAATTCTGTGAAATTTCATGAATTCCCTCTTAAGTTTTACATGATGCAGGTGAGAAGGATCTCCATGTGGACATTCAGATGTTGTGAGATGTTGAATTTATTCCAAAATATAATCCAATGACAGATTAAATCAAATATATTGATGCAGTATTCAGAGGCGGTGAGTCCATCCTCTCTGACAGGATGCTTCCACCAACTTTCTGAAAACAGAACTTCTGACAGTCCCGCCCTGCTCACGCAGCGATTGGTCAGACGTGTTGAGGTGTTTGAGCTCCTCTGTGAAGGTCTACTGGTAACACCTGGTTTTGTTTTGGTCTCTCTGCGGTTCTCCTGGGAGCTGGTTTACAGGGAGTTTGGTTCTGTCTTTATTCTCCTGAGGAGTAACCAGACGAAGGTCAGAGAGGGTTTGGTGTTGCCAGAACTGTTTGAAGTTTACATCTGAACACCTCCCAAAGCTCTGACCAGCTCCATATGATCTTCTTCTTATATTTTGTTTAAGTGGGAGGTTCAGGTTTTCCAGAAGGCGTAAACACCACTGATGCATCTCTGTGGGCGGCCCGTCATGCGGGTGGACCTGCTGACCCACTTCTCAAAGCGTTTTGGATGTTTAGATGTGCTGCTCTACACCTCTGTGCGGTTCTTCTGAGCGGCCTTGTGAGGCTGGCCCATGCCGGTCGGGGGGGAGAGGACAGGCTGCCACCACTGCTGCGTCTTTAAAAGCTCTCTCCAAGCTGCTTTTCAGATTACCAGCGCTGCAAACTAGGTAATCGCCCCTCAGCACGAAAGGGCTTATATACCAACTGCAAAGTACGCACAATTCATTTCCAGCGCCACCTCGCCCTGCTCGCTGCTCTAATCGGATTCTTGTTTTTGCTGTTTTGTTCTCACTGTGATGCCGGTGGGTGTTGTTGTTTACAGCTCACTCTTGTTTAGATACACTTATGGCTGGTGTGTAGTCGATGTGTGCGTGTGTGCTGGTGTCTGTGGGCATTTGCGTGACTGATCATTTCAGCCCTCTCAGCTCTTTCCCGGTGGCAGGTGGCTCCAGCGCCGTGACACAGGGTGTTACATTCAGTGTAAACCCAAGACACACAAAAGGAATCCAGTTTAAAATAGAAGTGGAAATAAAGGAGGTCAGCTGACAACCTGTGAAAGTCTGTTTGTTTCTTTTGCAACTTGTGATGAAGACAAATCAATAACAGATCACGCAGACCCCTCCGGTTGTTGCATCCTCTCGTTCCCTGGTGCTGCTTTCCAACATGGCAGTGGTTCTGGCTCCTGCAGGAGCCCGATGATGGCTGTGGTGGTGGCAAACAGAGGAGAGCAGCACAGGGGGTTTGTTTTGGCTCCGATGTTGGTGCAGCTATGGAAAGAGTTACCCAATGACCAGTGGGGAGGCAGGCGATGCATCATCCTGCTGGAGCCAAGCACAGTTCTTCAATCCATCAACCTTACAAAACAGTGCAGGGGGGATGCTGAAGAACATCCCCCCTGCACTGTTTTCAGGAGGGAGGAGTACAAAAATAACTATTGACCAAAGTTCCCTGTACACATCCAGCAACTCCTGCTTCACAAACTAGTTCATGGTAAAGCCAGTGGTTCTGATCCGACACAGGTTTCAGAACGTCTCTCCTCTCAGCCCACCGACTGTCTGTTTTCAATGTACCTCTGGTGTCTGTGCACGGCCCTGGCTCTGTACACGGCTCGGACACAACACCCGACTGTGCACGGCTGTGCTCGTGCACGGCTGTGCTCGTGCACAGGATGGGGAGGAAGGGAGGGGCGGTGGGGAAAGAGGTCAGTGGGAGCCAGAGGAACAGTAAATCTGGTGCACGCCAACTTTCTAAATATGATAACTAGCTAAAGATCAGCGACTCTTCTCCAGGACCACAGACTTTAAAGTACACTGACTGATAGGAACTCCAGGCTTGGTCATAAATGCGTCGATCGGGTTTAGGGGTCGGACTTCTATTGCAACCAAACGTCTAATGTCCTGTTGTCCTGAAACAGCAGAAGCCTTGTATGGTACTGTCCTGGAAAAAGTGAGTTTCAGTAGAGTTCTGGCAGATAGCTTGTGTGTTCTGGTGACAACACCCCCTTCCTCCAATGTTCCTTTCTCAGCTCATATGCTTCCCATCAGGCAGAGCGATCTGCATGACGTCAGTATGTGTATGTGTGTGTATGCATGCAGTGGGAATGGCAGAGAAACCAGTCCTGCTTTCCAGATGTGAGAGGAAAGGAGGGAAATAAAGAGAGCAGGCTGACAAAAGAGAGTGTGACCATCCAGACGGACTATCGTTAACTTAAAGGACTCATCCTGGTTCCAGTGTCAGTCCGGCTTCTTGTCGCTGGCCTTTACCAGGTTGGAGGTCGATCTCTGGTCATCTTTACTGGCTGGATCGGATCTCATCCAGCACCAGAACCATTTACTCACGCTGCAAAGGAATCCATTTTGAAAACACTGCTTTGATTTTTCCTTTTTTTTTAACGTACACTTGGCCTTGAGTGTTCTCCCTCCACGCCTCCTTCTCCAGAACAAACTCCTCTGTTAGAAGCCACAGCACTTTATTCCTCCAGTCCTGGGTTTAATCTCCCTCCAGTCCCTCCACCAGCGGCCTGTCCAGCTGTTAGCTGCTCTGGATGCAGCCCAAACTTTCTGTCAGCCTGCTATTCAACCTGACCCCTGTGTGACCTCGCTGTGGCCTGGGCTCTGTGGCCGTTACAACTGGGAGCGTAAAGCAGGGCTGTGACTTCTGGTCATTAAAGGACATTTGGTGCAATTAAGCTTTTAAGTGTCCCTCCCTTGATTACTTCTCAAGATAGTGTTTGTAGAGCGAGCCTGCATTTCTAAAGGCCAGACGCAATCGGCCCTCCCCTTTCTGCTATTTTTACAGTGGTCCAGACCGTAAAGTCAGTCAAGAGATGGCTTTGGCTGTTCGTAGGGAGGTCAGTGAGGGTCGCGAACCCTCTGTGACACCTACAAGTAAGCCCTCAGAGGCCAGTCTGTGTCCAATACGCTTCTTTATCAGTTTGTGTGGTTAGAGCTCCTAATAAGGTGCAAACCCAGCGCTGAGCTTCTCTGCTGTTCCAAGGCCCACACCGGCCACCTGAAGCTGCACAACAGATACCTTCAGCAGCAAAGAGATGAAGGAAGAACAGGGGAAGTGTGCATGCTGTAAAATGTCACACATGATTCCCAATGTGCTGCTCTCCTTATGAACATACATGTGAGGTGTTTACACCACGCAGCCCTCAGAAGGCCAACTCTGTGGACCCTGGAGTCGGGCTGGGCGTCAGATGACACGACGGGCCTCCTTATGGTGGCTCGACCGGAGTGATGCGTCTCAGTCGTTGGAGCCCTGTTGTCTTAGACGCTAGGTTTATATGGCTCCAGGGTCAACTGGTCACTGTTTTACAGGGGTGGAGGCTAGTTCACCGGCAGCCCAGGCCCTTCTCATGCCATCTGGCAGTCATAAAGTCGGCCCAGAAAGCCCGACTTTTGTACTGTTTAATGGGGCTCTCTGGGGGATAAGCTTAGGTAGGAGAAAATACAGGACTTCTGTTTTGCCCCTCACTTTGCACCTTCTACCCAGCGACTGCAGCTTGATGCCTCTTCGGACTAGCGTGAGGTCAGAAGTTCACCTCTGACATGTGATTTGTTTGGGCTCAGGGTTTCTGGAGGTTTTCCTGTCATATGGACGGTTTGTCACCACGAAGCGCTGCCGCTGCTAAGAGCTGCAACCGTTGTGTCACTGGGTTGTCGCCACAACTGACCTAAGCATTTACACAGATGTAGTAACCTGCCAAATAGCCAGCCCTCCCTCATGATTTATTGATTTCTTGCAGCAGAATGCATGCTGAAGGTTACACGGAGGATGTTGCTGTAATATTCAATACGCATCCAATTTCCTTTTTACGCTGTGCAAAAAAAAAAAACTGCTGATGACAGTGAAGAGACCTCAGTGAGAAACTTTAAATAGCCGACCTGCAGACATGGTCTTTTGTGCAGCTGCAAACTTACATGTCTTCCTCCACTTTTTGACGTTTCCTCAGCCGTCGACAGCGGTCTCAGTGGCATCACTTTCATCGGCGCTGAGGCCTCGCAGACACGTCAGATAAAAGAGTGAGAAAGGAAACATGTGCACATTCTCAGCAGCACCAGAACATGAGGCAGAAATAACAGCCGGCCCAGTGAAAAGGTCACAGATAAATGAAATGGTTTCCCAGTCCGACATGCATTCTTAACCTCAGAGACAAAGCAACTCAAGGATTCTTTCCACAACTTCACAAACTGATGCCGTGAGTCGGGGCAGCCGAGGTGCCAGATTCAGAGCGGTTTTTGTCTAAACTGGTCTGCAGGCTCCTTAGAATACATTTTTTTTCTGCAGCTGGAATTCAAAAGTGCTCCAAGCAGAACAAATGTGAATAGTCAGAACTGATAAGATGCCTTCAGTGGCTCTGACTGTATTTAGTGGTCTGCTAAAGCGGGAGGCCCAGGGCAAGAAAAGGTTGAGGACAGTGCTTTTGTCCCAATTACAGCTAATCCCTTTAGTTGCAGAGAAAGTGGGGACCCCCTGCTATCTGGCCCTGCCTTCACAGAAGAAGCTATTCGGAAAGGAAAGCCAAGCAAATGAGGAGGCTCGGGGGTGGCACACCCCCCACCTCCGCCCCCAGAGAGGAGAAAGTCAAGACCTATCATCTGCCTTTTGTCTTTAGGATCCATCGGGCCTTTCACATGAAAACGTGCCACTTTGCAGCCATGCCTTGAAATATGTTAAGCAGGGTGACGTTATCCAGACCAATCCTGTTATGAGCATCAGCGCCTGGGAGGGGACGGGCTGCAGGGCGCTGTGGGACTGGGCTAACGGGGGGGCACAAGCTTCTTAAGTGATTAATCACCATGTGAAAGCGAAACCCACTGAGAGACTTCTCCACCTCTAAATTTCCGCTCTACCTAATTTTGCTGTTGTTTTTTTTTCTTCACACGTTTTGCGTCGGACTGCATGAGAAGCAGTTCTCAGAGTAAAGATCAGGAGACGAGTCTGTCTTCTGTTCAGACCTTCTCACTAAGTTGTTTTTCCTCTTTTCATAATGATCCACTCCAGAGAGCGTTTCTGAAAAGTACAATCTGAGGAAAAGTTGTGTTTTGGAGTTTAGCCGACAGACAGCTGATTGGCGTCGTCACCGTTAGCACGGAGCGCCGGCTCGTCAACTGGCATCATTACACAAACTGTGGGGTTGCAGGAGGAGGCAATTAGCAGGGCCTGGTGTGAAAAACAAACACATTTGGAGAAGTTTTACCCTTATTACCTCATTAGGTGGTGCAATGAAGAAAGAGGGTTTTTTTCTTTCTTTTTTAGCCTACATGCCTCTGGCTGTGTGCACAGATCGATGTCAGAGGGTCTCTGTCAGACAGAGTCCAGAGAAACGTGGGGAATGTAGTCCTGGGGTCTCAGCCTCTCACCAAACAGATGAAGCCAGTGTGGACGTGTGGTGTCTGTTAGGAGCGTATCTGTGTGGGCGCCTGCACTCATGATTAATCATTTGTGCTTGTGTAGGTCTGTGCTCATGTGTGGGTCCTCGGCGTGGTGTTCAGAGGGTTCTGGAGTGAAGCTTCTCCACTGAAGGTTCTGATCAACAGCCAATGTGGTGCTGATCAATAACAAACCTCAGCATCCAGTCACATTAAGGCATCATTTGGCCAAAACCTTCCCACCCCCCAAACCCCTGCATTTCTCCTCCTCCTCCTCCTCCTCCACCAACACCTCCACAGCTGGGGTCCCTCCTTGTCCTGCACCCCTGCAGCCCCCCAGCTCCACCCCAAACACCCCCATTACCTCCTTGCCTTTTATAGGAAAAGATGGGGCTGCCCGGCCTTTTTATGAGCTGCTGTTCACAAAAGCAATTACTGCTCTTTAATGAGGCTGTCTGGAATTTCACTGGCCCCCTCCTCTGTGTCACTTAAGCCAAGCGCAGGAAAAATATAAAACCACTACTGAGAGCTGCTGCCGCCCATCGTGGGAGAATGAGAGCGAGAAAGTGTGCAACAAAAACTCCAATAAACTGCCTCCTAGCTTGAGTTTAGCCTCTAACAGAGAGAGCTGCAGTAAAACCAGGTGTGTTGATCGCTGTCTGCAGGACGCTCTGAAGCGTTCTGACGTTATCACACATTCATGCCCACATGTGCAAAGTCTGTCCCTTCTGAGGGGAAATACAGACGAGGAGTGAAGCTAATGATGGAAACTCTTGCATGTTTCTAATGAGGATAATCTCAGTTAAAGTGAAATTAAAATGTATGTGTTAATCTAGCTGGAGCCCAGTCTGTTGTGTGATGAGATGTTGTGACTTGGTGCCTGCAGCTGATTGGACTAACTTCTGTTTTCTCCTCCCTTTCCATGGCTCTGCGGCGTGCTCCTGCTGTCCGTTTTCATCCCTAGGTGAGTGTCTTTTGTGTAATTCTTCATATTTTCCTCTCCTGGGCCCCACTTCGTCTTTGTATCCATACCTGCAGCCACAACACCGAGCTAGCTGTAGCAGCGGCTAGCCCTGATAATACACTGCACATGCTTTACAGAAACACTGCTGCAGGAGAACTCGTCCGTCCGTCCTGGTTAGTCGTGTTACATGCGCTGTATAATTGTGATTTTACGGCAGCAGCAGCAGCCCTACTTGCCCACATGCGGCCTCTATTCAAACACTGGAAACTGAGATTTGTCTGCTAGTTTTCAGGAGGGAGGAGCTGCAGCGTGGGGAGGGGAAGGGTGCGGTAGTGAAACCCCCAGTGCAGACCAACGTGGGTTTAACCAAAATGGCCGCCTGCCACAGGCCTCTGCGAGATGGAGCTGGGTGTAACCACATGCTTCTGCTATCAGCAGTGCACGCTGCACACTACAAACTGTTCAGCGTGCACATAGTAACGCTGAGCCTCGTTCAGCCAGCAGTCAGCCTCACCGCTTTATTTTCACAAACGTAGCCGCAATTGACTTTCAGTTTGTGTCACCTTGCTCCACAGAGCTCCTCCAGCAGCAGCGCTCTGCAGACAGCCGCTCTGCCAACACTCATGATTAACTGTAATTTTGTTCTGTGTGCTTTGATGCTTTCTACCTGACTAATCCCCAGTCCAGCCACCGGCCCCGTTGTTAGAAAGCATGCTATCGATCCGTTAGAGGGGGAAAAGTCACTTGACCACTGACATCTGAAATCAAGGTCCAGCTTTTTTCCAGACCTTTCGGCTCGCTTGTGTTTTTCAGCAGATAGTTTTTACTTAATGCATTTTTACTAAGCATGTACCCCCTCCCTCAGCAACCCCCCAAAAGTCCATATTGAGTTAACTCAGACTCTAACACCTGGACCTAAGAGCAAAAATCAATGCGTTCTTTTCTACCGTCCTGGGTTTCTACAACACGTGTCTGTGGGAGAAGGTCGCTGAAGTCACCTCAAGTCAATATTTTCTCCAAAACTGAAATCTTCCACAAGACTTTATGTCCTCATCCTCCACCCACAAACAGACAGACGTCCCTCATCACTGAGCACAGGCCCGGCCCGGTCTACCTGCAGTGGAGGCAGTGGTTCATCTGTGGGATGTGGTGGACCCGGGGAGGAGGGGGAAGGGCAGCCATGTCAGGGCTCAGAGCGGGTTCTGTTTGGGGATCGGCATGGTCTACATCCTTCTCTACTGAACACAAAGACACTGATAACGTGGCCACTGTAGCTCGAAGGCTTCCAGTCTGTGTGTTTGGGAGGTAGGAGGTGCTCACCTGGTGCAGGCTGGAGAGAGCCTTCCTGGCTGTTAGTCAGAGGTTCCAGTCTATTGGTTCCTTCACCGTTCAGTTCTGCCAACAGCATCCATCAGATGAAGCCTCGTATTGTCTTGTGTTCTGACACATAACGCTGTCTGCTGACTGTGCTCAGCCTGGACTGGGTCAGATATGACAGAACCTCATCTTTTACACCACAAACCATGCATGTTCACACGTTACATTTCAGCTCTTTACAAAATGCAACCCGCCGGTGGGGGTCCAGGTCTGGCCTCCTCCGGTTCAGTGTTTCCATGTCACCTGGTCCCAGCTGACGGCCCGGCAGAGACACTGAAGCAGAAAGAGGTGAAGAGAGAGCGAGTAAGGAGAGACAGAGAGCAGAGGAAAGAGGAGGAAGCTGTGTTCGTGCATGCAGCCGTGTGTGCGTGGCGGGCGGCACGCCCTTGCAGGTTTCTTTATCACTCAGCTTCCATTAATTTTTAATTGCTTCCTCTGCCTGGCACACAGCTCCACTTTTCACTCGGTGAGCAGAAAGGAGGAGGAAGGACTCCCCAGCAGAGGAGCAGGGGGAGAAGGAGGAGAGATGCAGAAATAGAGGGGAGGAAATGGTGGTTTCAACTGCTTCCATGAGCCAGATTTGACTCAACCCTCCACCAGCACCTCCTTTATGAACCTCATTTCACTTTCTCCATTTCCTCCTGTGCACCCTTCCTCCTCCTCCTCCTCCTCCTCCTCCTCCTCCTCTGTAACTTCCCACAGCCTTTTCTTTCTCCTGCTGTATTCTCCCTTATCACTATTGGTGAATAAATGAAAGGGAGAGGAAACCCAAAGCCTTTGATGGAAAACAGTGGAGTTTCAGCACACTCGACACTTCCACCATCTCTCGCTCCATCCACTCCCCCACCCTTTCAGCCGTCCTTCCTTCTCTCTCTAAATTAAACATCAAAGGAAGGGCCCTCCACTAGGTGCTCTGGCTTGCCTGCATCGCCAGCGATGCCATGGCTCTTTTTCCTTGTTTGAAAGTCGTGGAACGTATTTCACACCCAATCTAACCCTCTTCTGCTGCTGCTGCTGCTGCTGCTGCTGCTGCTGCTGCTGATGCTGATGGAGTGCTCTCTTGAGTTCTCAAGTGTGTGGGTGGGGGTGTGTGGGGGTGTGTGGGGATGGTCAATGAAGGACCTGAGGAGAGAAAAAACCCGTCGGGGTTCAAGAAAAACCGGCGATTGATATTTTGTGCCGATGCATGAGGTAGTCGGTGTCTGGAGACTTAAAGAAGTGCTTCACCTGAGTTTCATTAAATCCATTTTTTCCTAATTGGGTTAAATGCCCCTTTCAGGCGCCGAGACTGTAAACACAAACTCCTCTCTTATGCTATCTGATGGAGCGACGTGTGGAATAACAGTCAATCACCGCAGGTTGAGGGTAGCAGTGATCAACTTGACAATATTATTGATCAAACCCTATCATCTTAGGTTGGCACATGATATGGGAGCTGTAATTAAAACGACGTATTCACTGGCCTGAAATATGTGTCGAGCAGACACCCCTGTTTTTAGTTTGTGGGCTGCACTAATTAAACTGGTACGAGATGGAAGAGCTGTGGAGCTCTGTGCCTGCCATCCTGAGAGAGAGAGAGAGAGCTGCAGAATACATTAGCGTCGTCGCAACAACCACAGAGGAAGAGAAAGTGAGAGAGACGCCTATTAGTGCAGAGGGGAGGGGAGGGAGGGAAGGCAGGAGCTCGGAACAGCTGCAGTCTGGGCCTCCAGCCTCCTGGCTAGACTGCTAAAAGTTTTTATTGAGCTTCTGATCAGAGACTCCCTCCCACCTTCCATCCATCCATCTATCATCCATCCATCCATCCATCCATCCATCCATCCATCCATCCATCCATCCATCC